>NC_060072.1:34344166-34647196 GCF_922984935.1 Meles meles
CTACAGCTTGGATTGCCCACCAAAAAAGAGATCATCAGACTGAGAACAAAATATGAAGAAAGCCAAAAATAAAAAGACATAGATTAGGGCGCCTACTTGTGATCTCTGTCAAATAAATAAACAAACTCTTAAAAAAAAAAAAAAGAAAAGAAAATTTATGGGGCGCCTGGGTGGCTCAGTGTGTTAAAGCCTCTGCTTTCAGCTCAGGTCATGATCTCAGGATCCTGGTATCGAGTCCCACATTGGGCTCTCTGCTCAGCAGGGAGCCTGCTTCCTCCTCTCTCTCTCTCTCTGCTTGTCTCTCTGCCTACTTGTGATCTCTGTCAAGTGAATAAATAAAATCTTAAAAAAAAAGACATAGATTAAACTAATTAAATAATAATAGACATGAAAGACAAACTCAATCCAAATATGGATCATCTATGATTGAAAAATAGAACCAAAACAAAAAAGTTTTCAAATATATGAAAACCAAAATTTTCCAGAAACAAAGGAATAACTTAGTCTGTAGTTTGAAAGGTACACTATATCCCAAAGCAATTTTATGTGGATTTATTGACTATAAGATGTTTCTTGGTTAAGTTACTGACTAAGGACAAAGAGTGTTATTCAGGTATCTTCATAGAAATCAGTCATAAGGACAGAAAATCAAGTTAGCCTCTTACTTGCAATAGCAATACATAATATCATGTATGCAGTGAAGCAAGGTCACAAAGTACCAAGTGAAGTGTTCTCTAAAAATAGAATACACAGCTTTCTTCTCATTCAAGAATGAAGGCAACTGACAGATATTCTCAAACATGAAAGAATTCAGGGATAATAGAATCCATCTTTCTTTGAAAAATAAGATTTAAAAAGAGCAAGTGAACTAGGTAATCCAGATAAGCAGAGGATGAAAGGTACAGTTGTAAAAAGAACTGGTACTAACCCATTGTCATATAGATCTAATGCCACTAAAGGATATGTACATAGAGTCATACATCCTAATGTGAATAATAACTGTGAATAATGTGGGAGGAAAAGGAGATTGTGAAAAGTATAAATATTCTAATTTATTTTATTTTCTTAAAGAGAGTTAATATTGTCTAAAATACATGAATCAAAAGCACATGTTTTAAAAATTTACTAAGCAAGAATATAACTGGCAAAACTGAAGGTGGAGATGGAAGTATAAAGGAGACAATTTTATCATCTTTAGCTTGAGGAAGCCAGTCTAAAATTCTGAAGTCAAAACAGTTTCATATACACTCTTGCTCTATTGTTTAACAATGCTTTTGAGTTTTTAACTATGTCCCATCTTAGTAAACTGTTTGTAGAAAAATTGACTGAAAAGGAATGTTCCCAACCAGTAATTCACATAGGGATGATTTTTGTTTTTGTTCATCATAAGATTATTTTACGTACATTAATATATTTCAACAAATGCTTACTTTATAAATCATGGTACTTTTTAAAAATTCAAATTGATGTTTGACTTTAGTAGTGGTTAAAGTTATGTCTGCATCATCTCAAAAGCAGCACTAAAGTGGTAGCTGTTTATTTAATGTTAATAAAAATTACATGCTTAGAGCTTATCTCTTTATATGTACTGTAATGACAGGTACTATTAAAGTTTATCTACTGTTTAGTTAAACTTTACTTAGTTAACTACCTAAACTTTTTTTAATTAAACTTTACCCTAAATACACTTATTTATATAGGAAAAGTAAGCGTGATTGGCTGAAGAGTTACCACACTTATTTCAAGTGATTTCTTATTTTTATTACTTTGTTCTTTCATATAAATTCATCTTATATATAAAAGGACATTTTGTTTACCATTTTATATTTGTTACTCCTCAAAGATTTTTGTATTTCTATTTAGATGTGAGCTATGTTTTTCACAGTTTTATTTTCTTAATACTGGTATATGATAAAATTTTCTGTGATTTTTTTGAAATAAACAGAGTAGCCTATATAAACACATATAAATCATTTATATTTTCCACATTTCTACTAAAAATATCAAAATCCTTTTTTGAACCACAAAAGACCCTGAGTAGTCAATGCAATTTCAAGAAAAAAACAAAATTGGAGGTATCACACTCCCTGATTTCAAACTATACACCAAAAGTATAGTAATCAAAACAATATGGTATTGGTATAAAAACAGACACATAGGTCAGGAAAACAGACTAAAGACCCCAGAAATAAACCAATTAGTTTATTGTCAATTAGTTTATGACAAAGAGGCCAAGAATATAAAATGGGGGAAAAACAGTCTCTTCAATAATTAATATTGGGAAACTAGACAGGCACATGCAAAAAACGAAGCTTGACCACTGTCTTATGACATACACAAAAATCAACTCAAAATGAATTGAAGACTTGAACATAAGACCTGAAACCATAAAGCTCAGAGAAGAAAACATAGGTGGTAAACTCCTTGACATAGGTCTTTGGATGATTTTTTAAAAAATCTAACAGCAAAAGAAAAAGCAACAAAAGCAAAATAAATAAGATAAACTAAAAGCTTCTGCAGTGAAGGAAACTATGAACAAATTGAAAAGGCAACCTACTGAAGAGGATAAAATATTTGCATATCACATGTCTGATAAAGGTCTAATATCCAAAATTTATAAGCAACTTCAACTCAACAGAAAAATCCAATCTGATTAAAAAATGGGCAGAAGGTCTGAATAGACATTTTTCCAAAGAAGACATACAGATGGCCAACAGGCACATGAAAAGGTTCTCAACATCATTAGTCATCAGGGAAATGAAAATCAAAATCACTATGGGCTATCACTTCACATCTGTTAAAATAGCTATTCTCAAAAGACAAGAAATTAACAAGTGTTGGCAAGAATATGGAGAGAAGAAAACCCTCTCACACTGTTGATGGGAATGTAATTGGTGCAGCCATTATGGAAAATAGATGGGGGGTCCTCAAAAAATTAAAAATAGAACTACCTTATGACCTACCATTTCCACTTTAGGATATTTATTTAAAGAAAAAAATGCTCCTGACATGAAAAGATATATGCATCCCCATGTTTATTTGTTACAGCATTATTTGTAATAGCGAAGATATGGATACAACCTAAATGACCACTGATGCATGAATGGATAAAACAGCTGTGGTATTTAGATGTACAATGGAATATTATTCAGCCATAAAATAAAAGAATGAAACCTTGCCATGTGTGAGAACATGGATGGATCTCAAGGACATTATGCTAAGTGGAGTAAGTTAGAAAAAAACAAATGTTAGGGGCACTGGGTGGCTCAGTCGTTAAGCATCTGCCTTAGGCTCAGGTCATGATCCCAGAGTCCTGGGATCCAGCTCCGCATTGGGTTCCCTGCTTGGTGGAAAACCTGCTTCTCTCTCTCCCACTCCCCCTGCTTGTATTCCCTCTCTCACTGTGTCTCTGTCAAATAAATAAATAAAATCTTTAAAAAAAGAAAGACAAATGTTATATCATCTCTCTTATGTGGAATCTGGAAAAACCAAGCAAACAAACCAAAACACAACCCATATATGCAGAGAGCAGATGGAAGGTTATCGGAGAGAAAGGGGGTGGGAGGGCAAATTGGGTAATAGGGGTCAACTGTGTAACGGCAGATGATAACTAGATGTACTATGGTGATCACTTGTAGTGTATATATACAAAAATCAAATGATGTACCCCTGAAAGAAATATAATGTATCAATTTTATCTCAAAAAAGAGAAATATTTCCAAGCACAAACACACCAAAAAGGGGGGGTGCTTAAAAAGTAGGTGAATCTTAATGATATGATATTATAAAATAATACTGTCTTAAGCCATTCCAAATACACACACATACAATAAAATGCATGACAATAATAGCATATTAATTTGGAAGTGAGTAAATAAAGTTTAAATTTCTAAGACCCTAAACTGCTTTGAAAAAATACCAAATAAATTTATACTAGTAAATCAGGAAGGCATGCCATATCTATAGTAAACAAAAAGAATAGTAAAATAATATGAAACTGGTAATAGAAAGGGAAAAGGAAATAATTTAAACCCTCAACTAAACCAAAAAGAGGCAAGAAAAGAGAAAAAAATAGAACAGGCAAAACAAATAGAATCAAATAGTAACATAATAGATTTAAACTCAAATATATTAATTGCACTTAATTATTAATTAAACAATTCGTTATCAGAGACCAAAGGCTAGAAACAAGGCTAAAATTTGTCAGGCAGCCCAGATAAAACAATAACAAAAGCAACACATTTTCACATCACATAAAAGAAACCAAAAATAGAACATGTAGAAATACTGTAAGTAAAAGGATAGAAAAAGATATGCATGGGCGCCTGGATGGCTCAGTGGTTAAGTGTCTGCCTTCGGCTGGGATCATGATCTCGGGGTCCTGGGACCGAGTCCCATATCGGGCTCCCTGCTTAGCGGAACACCTGCTTCTTCCTCTCCCACTCCCCCTGCCTGTGTTCCCTCTCTCACTGTGTCTCTGTCAAGTAAATGAATAAATTCTTAAAAAAAAAAAAAAGATACATATACACTAAAGTAGTGATTCTCAAAGTGTGGCCCAGAGACCAATCTCCTACAGACACTTTTAAAGGTTCCATGGAGTCAAAACTATTTCATAATAATTCTAAGATGTTATTTGCCTTTTCACTCTCATTTGCTCAAGAGCTTATACTGGTGTTTTCCAGAGGCTACATGAGGTGTGATATTGTAGCAAATTGAATGCAGAAGGAAATACGGAAATCCAGCTGTCTTGCGTTAAGCTAGACATTAAAGAGATTTGCAAATACGTGTAACAATAACTCTCTTCTCACTATATCTTCTAGGTAAAAACTATGTTTATTATTTATAAAACTATTACTAATGGAAAAACCTTATTATGATAAGCTCTGAATTACTAAACAAGAACAAATTTTTTCTCATTTTTTTTTTCTATACAGTAAATACGGGCAGCGTAAATGAAAGGTGTTTGAGGCAGGTACTCAATTTTTAGGAGCGTAAAAGGATCCTGAGTCCAAAGGAAACCTGGTTAGGGTAATATCAGACACAGAAGACTAAGGCAGAAAGCTTTACTACAGATGAAAAGGGACATTTAAAAGTGATAAATAGGTCAATTCAAAAGAAATATATAACAATTATAAATTTATATAAAATGAATAGCATGCCCTCAAAAATATTTAAAGAAAAAAAATAGGCTCTAAGAATAAAGATCTACAACCAACAATCATCATGGGAGTCATGTATATAGCTTTTTTCTACAACTATGCTAATAACATGGTCAGTAGCACATGTTGATTACAGGCAGTATGGCATAATAAAAACACGAATAGGCTCTGAGGCAGACAATCCATGAATTTCAGGTCTATTCCAAAACTAGCTGTATGAATATAAACACATTACCTAACTTCTCTGAGTCTTTGATCCTTTATTTGGAGTGAGGGTGATTGGGAGGATTAAAAATAGGATTTGAATGTAGCTTATATAACACTTTTACATATTGGCTACTAAAAATAATAGCTATTATTGTTTCCTAACAATTATCCTCAATGAAAAGTAGTTAATAACTGTTGTGACCAAATAAGACTTCAAAGACAAATATTTGAGCTAAACTTTGGAGAAGAAGTAGGATATTAATACACACTTTCAAAAAAGTCTATATGAATTGATTAAACAGTAATTTGATCCAGTAAATGCATTTGGCTCAAAAGGGGGAATCTAGATGGGAAGGAAGTTAGAATAAGTTGCCCTTTCCTCCTTTAATCTTACAAGTTCTTTGCTATCAAATGAAGGAAAAATAACTGAGCAAAATAGACTTAGAGCAAGACTTACCTTAGAATACCATAACTTTCTCAACATCTCAAAGAAAATTATTCTCTCCCAGTCAACATTCCTATTTTGTCCATTCCCCATCCCAAACAAAACAAAACAGTAGCCACAAAAATATGCAAGAGCTTCTTGCAAATTATGTAAATATAACAAATATAAAGTATCACTTAAATATCGAGTCCACTGCTTCAATATATTCTTTATTAACTCTTTAAAAGTTTCCTACATCCCACAAAATAGAAGTGAAGCCAAGTGTGTTTATCCCTCAAAGGGCCCTTGCCCATGGCAAAATTAGCATTTGGCTATACTTGCTACAAATATCTATTTCAAAGAATTCCTCCCACAGAAACGAGCCAATGGTCTAATAAAACATTCCTGTCACAGTGGGGGGAAAAACCTCTCCTGAAAGGAACAGCAAAACTAAAGATGTTAAATTAGGCCAGAGGTTTTCACTAAATAAGTGTTTGGTAAAGGTCTACCTCCTTTAGCTACTCAATGATTGCTATGTTTGACAGCTACGTACAAATATGCTGAGCTGCTCTTAAGATTTTTAATTTCAATGCAAAAGTTCTTCAGGATCATATATGTCATGTGGAAACAGGAATACTGAAACAGGAATCAGAAAACTTGGATTCTAGCCCCACCTCTGGTAGGAGTTTGAGGAAAATTATGTGAGTCTGTTTTTTCATCTGTAAACTTAAGAAGCCTAAATTGGCAGATCTGTAAAATCCCTTTCAGCTTTGTACTGGGCATTGTTGCATTTCAAAACTGAAGAGTAAGCTAGCACCATCTAGTGGAATACAAGAAATTCACTAAGTATACTGCAGTGAAAAGCATTTCTACAAGCAAAGTACCCAGAGCTTTATTTTACTTTACTTCATTATTTTTTTTTCTACTGTTCCAAAGACAACATTGGGTAACAAGAATTAAGCCAAGAAGATGTCCCCTATGAGTCAAGACAGTAATCAACCTTATGTGGAAAGTTGCAGTATTTCAATATCTTTCATACTTTTATTAGTGTCACTTTTCCAGAAAACAGTATTATCTGAAAATAAAGCATCGGGGAAAAAATGTCTCCTAATACTTCTACCTATTTATAATAGTTTCTAGGAATGTATCACCTGAAATTTATAAATTAACAAATTAACTGCTGGCATTAAGGAAACATGTTTTTCCAGATAAAAGTTTTTTGCACATAGCAGAGATAGAAGCTTCATTAATGAGAAGACAAAAATAATTATTTGTTCTTACACATTAATCATACTTATTTTCATTTTTACTCAATAGTCAATAAATGAAATATAGCAGTTTATTCCCATTCTCTTTTCTTTATATAAATATCATAGATAATCTTGGCCAAAGTCAGGATACTCGTTTGTTTTGTTTACTGCTGCATCCTCAGCAATATTCTAGTACTGCGTTCTAGTGCCTAGAAAAGTGTTTACACATAGTAGGTGCTCATTATCAAATTTATTAATCAATAAACCTTAAAATTTTTACTTATTTCAGCATAAAGAGTTTTAATATGCTCTAATAAAATAGTAATAATCTTAAATGTTAAATGCATATTTATTGCAGAGGCAGTGGATGAGGCAATTAAAAAATCAGATACTAGGAATAGACTGTTGAGTTTCAAATCCCGGCTCTATCATTTACTAACTATATGATCTTAGATAATTTACTTAACTTCTCTGTGCCTCAATTATTACCTGGGGTGTGGGAGAAGCATTTAATAGTAACTAACTCATTGCAGTTATATGAAAAGTAAATGAATTAAATGTATAAAGCACTTAAATATATGGTAGTTAAAAAGTAATCTATTACTATATTTATCATATTAAGTTGTATTTTTCCCTATAAATAAGATTCATAAAACAATTTCATCATATGGCAAGAATTTTTTCAAATTAATTCACTTTCAGAATGTTTCTCTTAGAAAGTCAATAAAATCCAACATAAAAACAGAAAAAAAAAACAAAGAAAACTAGATTATAAATTATAAATCACCTATTTTTCATTTGTTTTGGCTATTTGTTAAAAAACTAAGTCCAAAATACTATCTCAAAATATGAAAAACTTCTCACAGATATTCAACATCCATTCAAAGTATGTTTTTCCACATTACTTTTGGAAAACAAAATTCTTACCAATATTACCGGAAACTTACTTATAGGAAATTTCAGGCAAAAGAAAGCATGAAATGTCATAATGATATCATAATCTTGAAATTTAAACTGCAAATCACCCAAATTAAATTGAGTTATAAAAGACAGTACAGGAAAAAAAACCTTACAGAGGAAAAAAATAAACAAGACATTTTAGATTAATAAAAAGTATGAAGAAATCTGTTTTCTGATTAAAATAAATCATCAACTAAAGCGAGCTTAATAAATTAAAATTAAGCAAATATTTTGACATTCAAAATATGTAATAACTCCAGATCAAATAAAAATATTCTATAATCAAAAACATGCTACCCAAATAGAACCAATTATAGAAAATAATACTAAAATGTTATACGGTAGTCTTTAAATTAGCCACAGCACACAATATGCTTTAATATTAAACCAAACATACTTAATTTTTATTAAATTAAAAATACACAATTAACTTTACATAAATTTCAATTTATAGAAATATATTTTAAGTTATTACTTTTTAAAAAGTATACTTTACATTGTGTTTCTATTTCTGTAATTAGGCAGTTTCATTAGAACAGAAAACATTTAGCATAAATAATTTCAAATGAATTGCCTTAAACAGACTGACAGTTCCTATTCTCATTCACTTAAATGCAATGAAATTCAAATAAAAATGTGCATTAACGTTTTCTAATAAAAAGAGTAATTAAAGTTAATCTTACATTTTAACTACTGCAATAATTACAGCTTAGTAAGAATTAGGAACAAATTAAACTTGAAACTATAAATGCAGAATACATGGTATTGCTTCCAATTTTATTTCACCTCCTTAAGAAATATTATAGCGTGGAATAGTAACCTATTAACTTATAAACACAAATCTATCTTTGTGTCCCTTCATAAGAGTTCTTAGCATCAATACATCATTGAAAGACAAAATCTATGCTTTTCCCTTAGCTCAACCAGAATCTCTGTAAGCAGTTCCTGAAGATGAAAAACAGACTCCAAACAGTCTTCAGAAAATCTACTTTTTCATGTATACTCTTCTCACACTCAATAAATACAGTGTTTTCATTGTACCCAACAGACAGCAAAGATGTCTTTTACCTTGTTTGCTCTGTACTACATAAAGATACCTCAAGTACATCAATTAATACTATGGCAGTTTCCACATAAATCTTGCAGATATCCTATCCCAGGAAATCCACTGGTTACAAGAAATCCCATACAGCCCTGCTGGCAATGAAAATGAAGTGAATGGGGGTCAAAACATTTCTTCTCACAAACAGCCTTTTTCTTTTTTTTTAAGCTTGCTTCAGTGTGTGCCAATATAGCAACATACATTATCAATGCACTTGTCTTCATTCCAACAACAACAAAATTATTTCTGTCTTTTAAACTGAAATTTTAAAATAAAAAAAAATTGTATCAAAAGTATCACTATTTCCATACAGGAGAAAATATGAGTAGTCCCAAAGCAGTGAACAGACACACTGGCAAATAAACACATTGAGGAGTATTATACATTTTATTTTCAAAAGTGCGCCTTGAAACGTCTGTAAAAGTTTGCTTTGTGAAAACAGTTGTATTTTTTCCCATATTAAAAAAAAAAAATCAGAGATGACGGTGACTGCCTTGATCCAACTTTCTCCATACCTCCTCTAGAAATTCATAATAAACAACAAGTAAATAAAAAATACCCCAATCTATCTTCCAGTGTAAATGGGAGATGAAGAAATTACAAGCTGAATTTTTCTAAGTGGGGTAGTAAGTATCTGTAACCAACACAATCCAGGCTAAATCTACACTGGTACAGAGGTAATACTATGGAAACTGGCCAGATATGTAAGAAATGGAGATCCTGCAGTGGTGGAAGAACCCATGTATTATCAACAAGGCCTTCTTCCAGAAAGGGAGCATCATCCCAAGTGAGATAACTAACACCAAGGATATAAGTTGAATTACAAGTGCAAATGGCCATGCTCTTTATGAAACAAAACATTTAAAACTGGATCAAAAAACAAAACCCAAAATCTATGCTGTGTATAAGTACACACGCAAAACAAAGTGTTTCTAAAGTTTTGTGGGGTTTTTTAATGACCACGTAGACAAATACAAATAAAAAGAAAATGTCAGGCAAGGTAGAAGTTAGTCTCAAAACATTAGAGACAAAGAAGGAAACATAAATATCAGGACGAAAATTCACAATAAAGATAACACAGTTAAGAATATCTACAAAACGGCATGGAGCAACACCCAAAAAAATGGAAACCAAAGGATATACAAAAAGAAATAGGCTAATTAATAATAAATATATTTATACTAGCTCAACTCAGTCTATGGTGGGTTAAGTAGATATAGAAGATCCAAAACAAATGCTCACCAAGCTAGATCATAAAGATAAAAATATAAATTCTATATTCCAATTAGAAACACAATGACTGGGGCGCCTGGGTGGCTCAGTGGTTTAAGCCACTGCCCTCGGCTCAGGTCATGATCTCAGGGTCCTGGGATCGAGTCCCAGATCGGGCTCTCTGCTCGGCAGGGAGCCTGCTTCCCTCTCACTCTCTCTCTGCCTGCCTCTCTGCCTACTTGTAATCTCTCTCTGTCAAATAAATAAACAAAATCTTAAAAAAAAAAAATAAAAGAAACACAATGACCTCTTTTCACGTGCACATGAAACATTCCTGAAAATTGACCACATATTAGAAAATCACAATAAGTTCCAAAAAGAAGAAATGGCACAAAGATAATTCTCTCACTATATATAATGCAATAAAACTAAACAGAAGAACAGCAACAACACAAAATGGTCTTACCATATAGAAATTTTAAATCTTAGCTAAAAGTCAAAATATGTCATAAAATTGTAGAACTGATGAAAACAGAGAAGTTACGGACCAACCAGTGCTCACAAAAAAAATTATAGACTGCAGTATTTATGTTAATAAGAGTGAAAAAGAATAAAAATAAAAAATTAATTATAGAAATAGAAGGAATAAAATAATAGAAGAAAAGGTAGAAGGAACTGATATTAATGTGTATTAGTGGTAGGAGTGCAAAATTGTATAACCCATAAAATGTGGATGGCACTATTTTCCTAAATTACAGATGTCCTTTGCACCAGCAATATACATTGCAGAAAATTAATCTAACGATATAACTGGTAAAGTATAAAATGACATAAGTATCAGATAGTTATTATGGCAAATGTGGAAGACTGGAAACCATCAGTGTCAATCAACCAGAAACTAATGGAATAAAACCTGACCAATCTACAAAATTGAAAACTATGAAACCATGGAAAAAGAATGCTCTGAACTCTGTAACATGTTGCTAAGTGAAAGCAAGATAAAGGACAGTACTTAAAATATTCTATATTTTAATTCTAGAATTAGGATTAATATATACACATATATCTCTTGGATATATATGTGTATATATGCATATTTAAATGTACATACATACACATATAAATGATACACATATTATTAAATGCATACAGATGTTATATGTGCTTATGTACAAAAACATCTGTATATAAAAATATATTGGAGAACAGAGTAAAAAGGACAGGGATGAAAGATCAATCTCTTCGAGTATGTCTTTTTAAATGTAGTTTGGCTTTAAAAAAATATTTGTTTTATACATCAAACATAAAATTAAATCAAATGAGAAAAGTGAGCTTATTCCTACTACCCCATCTACTCCCATCCCACTCCCTGAAATTTCAGTCCAGACCATATTTCCTAATGATTTTAGGATGAGGAGATGGATAGTACCTTTTAGGTGTCCAAAATTTAAGTTATTAGTATTGTACCATAAAAAATTGTTATCTAGTTCCTGACTTTTTTAGCAATCCTTCATTATTCATTAACCATTATTTAAGCCCCTATCAAGTCCCTTGAGAATCTCACAAGTTTAAATTTTAAAAAAGCAGAGAATTTTAAGCCAGGTAGTAAAAAATACAATGATATTTTTATTTTAGAATTATCACACTGCTAACAGTATAGAAGTAAATTCTTCCTTTCAGTAGAAAGAAGAGGGAAGTTGGGTAGTAAAAAGTGAAAGCATGAACAGAACACTTTCACAAAATTTGACAGCGAAGGGTAAGAGAGATGATGAGGCAATGGTAGAAGTAAATGGCAAAACGAACTGTTCGACAAACGACAGGTGATAAGAGATACAGTATCAGAAGACACTGACAATTATATTTATAAACAATAGAAGGACTGGCCTTAAGAAGACATTCTCATTGCTGAACTGTATGGACTATAAAGTATGAGGTTGGAAACAGATATAGATAAATAGGGATACAGATATATAGCTGGAGAGATGGAAAAGATCAGGGAGATTCAAACCGATGGATTTCTTTCATGTGGTGGTTGCCTTATCTAAAAAAGGAAAGGTTAGGACAAGTGGTGTGGAAAGCAAGGAAGGGAGTGATGACAGGGATTTTTAGGGAACAGTTATGGCAGTTGCTAAGTGCAAAAAGCATAGAAGCCATAAAAATACGATGGCACCGAACCAGGGTATCATATTCTCCAGTAGAGCTCAGATCACCACTAGTTAGAAAAAAAAGAAGGGGCGCCTGGGTGGCTCAGTGGGTTAAAGCCTCTGCCTTCGGGTCAGGTCATGATCCCAGGGTCCTGGGATTGAACCCCACATCAGGTTGTCTGCTCAGCAGGGAGCCTGCTTCCTCTTCTCTCTCTCTGTCTGCCTCTCTGCCTACTTGTGATCTCTGTCTGTCAAATAAATAAATAAAATCTTTCATTAAAAAAAAAAGGAATAGGTAAGTGAATATACTAATTTAAGGAGCCGCTGATAACTAGCCATTTGCCACTTGTGGGAGCATATGTCCTTTATATATTAAAAATAGTCTTATTTCCTTCATGTATTTGGATAAAAGATTAAGTATGGCATAAATAAAATTAAAAAATTAGTAATAGTGGCCTATTCTTGAAAAGGAATAAATGAAACAAAATGTAATCATGAGAAATAAATGTCAATAAATTCAAATTCCCTTATTCTTACCAATTCGAGTGATTTTATTATGTGAGAGTTCAAGATTCTGTATATTAGTGCAGCCATCCAAACCATGAAAAGAAGTCAGTTGATTTTTATTAAGAAGAACAACACAGAGATTTTCCAAATTTTCACAATTGATAGTCTCAATATGGTTTTCCTAAAACAAAGAACAAATGTAATTTATTTTAATTCAATGGCTTATTAGTGGAACATTTAAAGCTTCCAGAAAGAGGAAGGATGAGATATGATCTCCAAGTAAATAACCGAATCTCTGACTTTTACGATAAACATACAGAATGTTATAGTATCTAGATGAAAATATTAAGTGATCTAATAAATAATTAACTGATTTTATATTTATTAATCTTTGAAAATACAGAGAATCATAATAAAATATTTCAATCTAAATGAACAAAAATGAACACTAGGTCATGGTTCCTTTAAAACTGTTAAAGAAACCAAACATTGAAAAAGTTGATATCTCCCTATTTCCCCCTTCTCAGTCCTTTTTGCTCCCTTCCTCTCCAAAGAACACCAATATTGTGAGTTAGGCATGTATCTCATGTATAGGTTTGTAGTTTTACTACACATACATATCTGAAATACATAATGTTGGTTTCAGTGTCAAGATCATGTGTCTAGGATGTAACAACAATTTTATTTTTTAAGACCTCGGAAAAGTAAATGGGCTTTTAAGAATCTTAAGCGTGTAGTCCACAGCATCCCTCTCAAATATATTTATAAGCATAGCCTTTGTCTAATGGAAGAAATTTAATAAGAAGCATAAGAAATCCACAAAGTTTTCAAAGAAAATCACATTGGTGGAAGCACTGTGTGAACTGAGAAGAATATAAGTCAAATGAAAAGAAGCTTCTAGCCTACCACCCACACCCCATCTTCTATGGGAAAGAAACAGGCTCAGGAAAAATCTCAACTGCGACTAGTACGTCTTGTGGAAAAAGACCTTGAGAAGATCAAAACCCCAGTGGACAGAACCAGGGGTCATAGAAAATCATCTTCATTGAGCAGAACCAAGTCCTTATTAGGGAAATGAGGATATGTGCTCAGCTATGGACACATGGGCTTCTTGTTTTCTTTCATTTTTAATGGAATAGCTATTGTAATTAATCAAACCTATCTCACCACTGTATGTAAGTGTGGGGGCGGGACAGGAGGAGAGAAGATACTTTTCATTGTATCTCACAGATCTCTGAATTGAAAGAGCTCGACCTAAGCAGATCACCTCCACCTGGATCTGATATAGATGAGAAAATTTTGTGCTTCAAGTCTAAGTCTGAGGCCACAAGATTGGTGAGACTTAGGGGTCTCTGGGACACGAGTGTATTTTGCATGTGGGACAGACGTGACTCCTTAGGACCCAGAGGGTAGACTGTGGTAGACTGTTACTTTGCCCCAATAAACCTCACATCCCAACATTCACAAATCCACCCAGCTCCCCTCCCATACAAATTCAGGTTTGGCCAATAGAACATTAGCTAGTATAATGCCAGCAGATGCTTGAAAAACACCTGCATATTGGAGCTTGTCTTTTTGGAATGCTCACTCTTGTGATTGGGCCACTCTGTAGAGAAGCCCCAAAATGGAAGAGACAGAGACATGACACAGAGAGAGAGAGAGAAGAAAAGAAAGAAATTGAAATTCTAACCTCCCAAGGCAGAAGACAAGGCATTTTGGACATTCCAGCCCCCACTCCAAATTACATAAAAGACCCAGGCAACAAGACACAAATCAGAAGAAATACCCAGAAAAGCCTGTCCTCAATTCGTGGCTGGCCCACAGAACCATGAGCAAATAAAATGGTGGTTGTTATAATTTACTATAATAAAACAGAAAATTGATTTATGTTTATATTTCAGCAATGACAATTTTGAAGAAATAGTTACTATATAAACAATAACCAATAACCAATAACTTAGGTTCTAAAGATGTCAAGGATCAAACAAAAAGTAATAAAAACAATAACTATATCATCTGCAAATAGAGATAAGTGATTTCCAGGCCATACTTCCTAATAATCTTTCCTCAACGGTTCTCACAAATTTTGTTTTCTATTTTATTATAGGATAAATAATGAGGAGAACAGAGAACATACCTGGGCATCAATATGCTTCAGTTTTTTGCAGTTACTCAGGCTGTGCAAAGAAATCAATCCACAGCGTTGAAGAGACAAAAACTGAAGATTTGGACACTCTGCTAGTGTGGAGAGACTACAACCTGGCAAATCTTGAAATGTAACTGTTGTAACCTAGAGAATTCAAGAAAATGGGTTTACATAACATTATCTAACAATAATGAATATAAACTATATCAGCCTTGCAAAATTCCTTTTTAAAAATTCATTAAGGGATTCCTGGGTGGCTCAGTTGGTTAGGCGTCTGCCTTTGACTCAGTTCATGATCCCAGCATCGTGGGATCAAGTCCCGCATCAGTCTCCTTACTCAGGTTGGAGCCTGCTTCTCCCTCTCCTTCTGCCTGCCACTCCACCTTGTGGAGTGCTCTCACTCTGTGTCAAATAAATAAATATTTACTTATTTAAAAAATCTTTTTAAAAAAGTCATCAAAAAAAACTAATCAGGGGCGCCTGGGTGGCTCAGTGGGTTAAAGCCTCTGCCTTCGGCTCAGGTCATGATCCCGGGGTCCTGGGATCGAGCCCCGCGTCGGGCTCTCTGCTCTGCAGGGAGCTTGCTTCCTCCTCTCTCTGCCTGCCTCTCTCTCTGCCTGCTTCTCTGCCTAGTTGTGATTTCTCTCTGTCAAAATAAATAAAATATTAAAAAAAAAACTAATCATATATATCAAAATTGCATTTGTTAACAATTCACTTTCAATTAAGCTATCTGGTTCTCCTTTGTTCCTCACATAGAAAGGCAAAATAATGCAATCATCCATGACCAACTCAAGTTCAAAAGTCATATGCATAGAAGCAATAATAAAATCATCTATTAGCTCATTCACTGATATTTCACCAAATTCACTTTCTGTGTGTATTATTTTGGCACCATTTTCAAGATTGTACTACACAAATGCTTGTTGTATCAAACAAATGCTTGATACTATCAAACACAGGATACTGTGTTTGACAGTATACTAGGGATACCTGGGTAGAAATAGTAACAGGAGCCACAATGTATCAGGGGATAGATTCTGTGTCCAACCTGCCATGATTCAATTAAAATGGCTCAACTACCTTCCAAAAACAAAGTCTGAGAAATTATAGAACCTATAATAAATAGGACCATGGAATAGTAATTAAACCATGTAATAAAAATAACTTTCTATTACAAGTTCACTGGTATGAATCATTCCTTACTGGCACAAATCATTCCTTACTGTTGAATAATGTAATATACTCAGAGCAAATAGTATCTCTGATGTAACATAGCATGAATGGCATTTTTTTCCGGTATTTTCAAACATTTTGAAGACCATATTATTATTATTGAAATATCACTGTGGACTCAATAATTCACAAAGGTTTTTCTTAAAGAATTTTTCTGTCATTTTGGTTTTAGTCTTTTTAACTAAAGAAAATTCAGTATCAAAGAATGCACTCAACTTTATGGTATATATACTAAGAACTACAGTTATAGTGGCACAGAAATATATCAGATAACGGGAATATTTCCGTATTAGTAAAAAGCACTCTACTTTTTGCATGGAGCACTGGGTGTTGTGCAAAAAGAATGAATACTGTTACGCTGAAAAAATAAATAAAAAGGGAAAAAAAAAAAAAAAAAGCACTCTACTTACTAAACTCAAGAGCTCTCACATAAAGAAAATGGCAGAAAAATAAGTATAGCATGTTGGTTCTTCACTATAATTAAGTACATGAATGGAAATAACTATATACATTAACTTTTTATAGTAAGAATTATTTCATATTGTCATATCAAAAATCCTAAGGCCAGGTTTCCCATGTACTGAAAAACAAGTTTAACATTGCTAGCTTTATAGGAAGAGTCTAGTATATATTATACTGAATCAGAAATTTTAAAAATGTACTATTGTAATTTAAAGCATTATTGCTTCAGAAAAAGCTTAAAAAAAAAGTGTAAGAGTCTTAAGAACAGTAACCCCTCTTCATTCGGAACATTTCCTGTGCATTAAATTAAACTAAAAGTTTTAAATTTACGTATTTGTGTAAGTGAATGGGAAGACCGTATGTTCGTGGAGATAAAAAGAAGGGATTAAATCCACTCCTTGCTTTGAGTAGCAAAAGTTATAAACAATATTTTTCAAACTTCAGGTGAATAAGTTTCTCATTTCATAATTATTTCAGGAATATCTCAGTTATTCATAGTCTAAAATGACTTTTGAAACAAATTTATATTTTATGGTTTTTCAGAAAGAAAAATATTGATCCATTTGTGGCAAAAAAAACTGCTGTATATTACCCATTTAATTTGTCCACAAAGAGAACTTATACATTCTGTAACTGGGAAGCTAGTTGTATACTAACAAGTGAACACACAATTTAGAACCAAGTACTTAAAAACCAAAAACTCCACAACTGTAGTTTTATAGTAACAAATGGTTCTCTACTTTCTTATTTATATTATCCTGCCTGACATCATCATACACTGCTTAAAATCACCTACAGAAATGGTTAGATTCCAGTTTTTATGGTGGTAATTTCTCTAGTTAGTTTAATTACAGTATAGGAGCGACAACTGTTGCAGAGTCCTTATTAATGGTATCTACTTTCAAATATAAAGTATTTCATAATATTTCCTCCTCCCTTTTATGGAAGATTTTTAAAATTTCCTTATGATATATTAATTTATTATCTCTCCTACCTTAGGTTTTTCCAAACATATGAGATCAAAATAAATTTTTATATTAATCATTTGTTGATACATGCATGACAATAATTATATAAATAACTGCTTTATGCTCCAAATAGTAAGGTCAATATAGAATTAGTACCTACAGGTGTTCATCACTGCATGGTCTGTTGAAAAAGAGCAACTGGAGCATAGTGGATGTTCACTAAATGTTTCAGAAATAAATGAATAATAACTGCCCTATGGCAAAACTAAATAAAGCATCCATAGTTTCTTTCCTTAATAAAGGGTAACATAAAGATATTTCAAAAACTAGTATTTTCAGGTTCTCATAACTTAAACTATTCTACCCTCAGAACTTATGATTCATTCATTTTATCTTAATAAAAGATAATAAATCACTTTATTACTTAATCATCCATATTTCCCTAAATCTTTAACAGATCATGGTACATAAAATGACCTAAAATAGCTATGTAATTTTAGAGATTTCACTTTCAATTATTCTTGAGTTCAATTCAAGGAGTGCCAGTCATGTATGGTAGACTATAATACAAAAATAGTGAAAGCAGTAACTCTTGGTTTTTCTTTTTGCAGAACATCTGTTCAGAGATAAAATTTTAAATCACTTCAATCTAAAGAAATAACATCTAAAAAATCAGCTGCAAGAGACTGAATCTGAGGTATGATAACCGGATTAAATGAAGCAGAATCTAACTTCTAGTAGCTCATGTACCAATACAACACCAGTTTATTAGAATTTGCCTTGTATAAGATGTGAGACATTCTGATCTAAAAGCTAATAACAGCTAAAATGTTATCCTTCATGTCATGTTATAAAGCCATATTAAAAAATCCTTAAATTCAGTACCCTCTTTTTATGATTATTTAAATCAAGTAATCATTAGTAGCAAGACACCAAAAATAAAAGAAAAATAAATGAGTTAGAACATTAAAACTAGAAAACAATATATATATTAGTTGTGTATAATCTCTGCTTGAGATCCAAGTTTGATAATGACTATTACATATACTAGGAGCCCTAGACTATATTCTTCGTATATGTTATTTTATTTATTTATTTTTAAAGATTTTATTTATTTATTTGTCAGAGAGAGAGAGAGCACAAGCAGGCAGAGTGCCAAGCAGAGGCAGAGAGAGAAGCAGGCTCCCCTCTGAGCAAGGAGCCCGATGCAGGACTTGATCCCAAGACCCTGGGATCATGACCTGAGCCGAAGACAGCAGCTTAACTCACTGAGCCACCCAGGCATCCCCATATATGT
The DNA here is from genome assembly GCF_922984935.1 of Meles meles. Classification (NCBI taxonomy): domain Eukaryota; kingdom Metazoa; phylum Chordata; class Mammalia; order Carnivora; family Mustelidae; genus Meles; species Meles meles. Next base: position 34,363,241 of record NC_060072.1, read on the forward strand.
TATTTTAAAATTCAACAATCCTATCCAATAGACATTGCTCTTCCCAGTTTATAGAATACAAAACGGAGGCTCAAAAAGGTCAAGCACCTTGCCCAACATGACACAACCAATAAATGGCAGAAATAATCAGGACACTGATCTTATTTGACAGAGGGCTTATTAGTACTTTATTGAATTATACTCAAATAATTTTTACATTAATTCCCTTTTTAATTAATGTACTCTATCTAAATTGTGAAGCTAGCAGTAATACAGAGATAAGATTAAGACTCAGTCATACTATTTATTCATCCACTTGTCCATCTTCCCACTTAACCACCCCTCAGTCAAGTAATGAAAACCACTATTGTCTGACAAATTGTAAAGAAACATAGACAAGAGTCAGACCGGATTTCATGTGCTGAAAGCTGAAAGTGAGAAATTAATATAAGCAAAATGAGTTCATCAGTGGGTGAAATTCTAGAAGAGTAAACTTTTCTAAAGGTCTTCTCTAGAAGGACCTTCCAAAGATGGCAGTGGGTGATCAAGGTAAGGATAAAGATGTGAATCCTTAGCAAATCAAAGTAAGAGACTTATGGATCAGGAACAGTAGTGAATAAAGACACCAGTATAAACCTATCTCCCAGGGTCATTACAAGAAAGCATTTTATAACACTTCTGTATTTATAGACATATTCATAAATACTTTTCAACTTTATACTATACACTTGATGCCTCAAAGAAAAATGAAATGTTCAAAATAATTGCTTGAGCAGTAGTCAGAGGATTACAGTGCCTTTTACAACATTTCTAATCATATTAATCCATGGGCCAGCACCAACGGCATCATCCGGAGCACTGCAAAAATGCAGAACATTGGGGCACCTGGGTGGCTCAGTCAGTTAAGTCTCTGCCTTTGGCTCAAGTCATGATTTCAGGGTCCTGGGATGGAGACCCACATTGAGCCCCCCATGGGGTTCCGTGCTCAGTGGGGAGTCTGCTTCTCCCTCTTCCCCTGTTGTTCTCTTTCTCTCTCTCAAATAAATAAAATCTTTTTTAAAAAGTAGAGAACATTGAGACTGATCACCAGACCCAATGAATCAAAATTAGCATTTTAACAAATTCCCAGGAGATCTGCATACACATTCCAGTTTTCGGGGACCTGCCCTAAGAAGCAAAAGGAGTAATCCTTACTTTATGTATATTGACAAGAGTTTCACAAAAGGAACAGAGTGGATAGGAGAAGAAACACCAAGGGGACAGGTTCGCCATCTTAACTTCCTCAGCGTTCTTCTCATTGAACAGAGCAGAGACCCACAATGAAAAAGAATACTGCTGTTTTCCTAACTTCAGTTTACTCTAGAAACAAGCACACGGTGAGCATGAAGCTGTCACTTATGCCTGGCTCAAACAAATAGGAAAATTACCCAAAATAAAAGTTAGTAGTTAATGTTACCAATTCAGAAAGCCTACACCAACATCTTAGGGAAAGTAGAAAAAGAATGATTTCTGAGATAACATAGCCAAAGAAAATAATTAATAGACGTAATGAGAGATTCTATATGTAGCTCTATGGATCTGATGGATATGAAAATACATTGCCTAGGAAACAGAGGAACTTCAAAGTAGTTCTTGTTCCTTATACAGCTTTTTCACATCCCAGAGATCTCTTTAATGCCCACTATCTTATTATCCTTCTAAAGAATACCATGAAATCTTATTTACAGCAATTACCAAAATCTATAGTAATGTAATTGGTATTTTTTTGTTTGTTTGTTTAAAGCCTTTTTGTATACCAGAGTCACCTCCATAATGTCAACGACTAGGGTTTCTTTCTGTCCCTAGTCCAACAATAAATATTGATGCATCACACTGGACAGATAAATATTTGCTGAGTGAATAAATTAAAAAATTCATATATATTAACTTCAGTGTTTCCTTTCCTAGGCATCTCTCTATATCAAAAAACTAAATACATTTTATTGAATACATTTTGGTTTCAGGCCCTAGTCAGATATATGTATTTTAATCCCAAGTCCTTTCTAGTGTTGTACTATTTGAAATATTCTTTCCTGGTTTTCTACACATTTGTTAGTTTCTGATTTTTTAAAAAAATATTTTGTTGGGGCACTTGGGTGGCTCAGTGGGTTAAGCCTCTTCCTTTAGCTGGGGTCATGATCTCGGGGTCCTGGGATAGAGCCCCACATTGGGCTCTCTGCTCAGCAGGGAGCTTATTTACCCCTCTCTCTCTGCATGCTGTTCTGCCTACTTGTGATCTCTGTCAAACAAATAAAATCTTTAAAAAATTTTTTGTTTATTTAGTTGAGAGAAAGAGAGAACATGCACATGCGTACACATGAGTGGAGGAAGAGGCAGGAGGGAGAGGGACAAGCAGACTCGCTGATGAGCAGAGAGTCCAATGCAGGGCTTACCCCAGGACCCTGGGAGCATGACCTGAGCCTAAGGCAGACACTTAACCGAATGAGCCACCCAGGCGCCCATTAGTATTTGTCTTAATTTTGGTTGAAAAAATGGGCTTTATAAACATACAAAATTCACAGCGGTTGGTGATGGTTATTTAAATTTCAGACATATATGCACTGTGCTTATATAGCACATGACTAAATATGTTTCCATATGGAAATTCTAGAGTCTTCCATTATAAGCCCTTCTTTCACAGCCCTTGTCAGATACAGAGAAATCCACTTCATTCCAAAAGGAGCCAGTAGGTGGTGTTGTGCCCAAGACTATAGCAAACTAACTGACTGTCAATTTAGGAATTTCCTTCTCTAATTCAACACTAAATTCCCAGATACTTCCACTCTTAGAAGCTTAATAATGGCTACAGGACCCTTGAACATAGCTTCAAGATATAAATCAAAACTTTTTGTAGTGCTACACTGAGGGAGAAGATGCCTTGAAGAATTTTAATCAAGAAGATCTTTTAAATACATCCTCTCTCAAATGGGTTAATATTTCATTACCAATTTCACCAATTAAGAGACAAAATTCTTGGATACAATGCCTTCTACTGATATTTTTAAAGTTATTTTTCAGAGCATCAATTGTAGTTAAATATGAAAAAGTATTATAAAGTTATAAAATACCTGCTGTAAAGTCTTCCAAGGGCCACATCGAAGAATTTCTAGAGTATTCAAAGGGGGCATCATGTTGGCTGGGCATTTTACAGGTCTCTTCCTCTGAACAAATTTTTTTTGTTGGTTTTGTTTGAAAATTTCAAACCAAGGTTTATGTGATTTTATCCAAGCTAGCCTCTTTTCTTCAATAGAAGATAGAAGAAGTATTGGCTTTGATAAAGAACAGGTCACAATACTTTCACATTCAGCTCTATTTTCATGACATTCTTCTGGGATTTTTTTAAGTTGAGACTTAAGAGAGTTTATTTCTTTAAAAACTAAGGAGCTTTTTGCATTATAGCTACCCAAGTCTTCACAAAGACCATTTCTACCGAAAATATAATCTTGCTCATTTATTTTGCCTTCTATATTTACCATGGAATCACTGCTGTTAAAAATCACATCACTATTCAGAGTATTGCCTTTTGGGACCTCCTCAGTTTCCTTGGATTTTAAATCAATTTCTTTTTTTTGTATTGTTATATTTTCCCCTATAACTTCAGAATTTTCTAATTTTAGTGCTTGCTGCTTCATTGAAACTACTGAAATATTATTCTCTTCATATAATGATCCATTTTGTTCTGTTATCTCTTCTTTTTCTACTTTTTGTATCTTATTCTCTTGATTATCTTGGATTATTTTCCATGCTTCATTGTTTTTCACCTTGTTAATTTCTTCATTATGTCCTAATATTATTTGGGTGTCTTGTCTCATATTCTCATTTATGGCAGTTTTCATATGTTCCCCTTTTTGTATTTGAAGCTTTAATTCTTGCATCTGAAACTGCTCTTTCACGTTTTCTTTTACATCTGGCTTTTCCAATTCAGTTTTTTTGTCTGTATTTTCACATTTTCTTTCTTCCTTTACAATTTTTTCAGAACATTGTTGTTTTTCCAGGTTTTCATTTTTTACTTTAAATTCTGCCAATATTGCCTGGTTTATAATAGGATCTTTTGATTGCACTTGTATTGATTCTTTTAATATAAGCTGTCTATCTACATTCTCTGTCCTATTTGATTTTTCAAGTAGCCAGAGGGAAACATCTTCCCATTTCTTTGACTTTTCATCTCCTTCCTTTTTGGCTATGTCATCCTTATTCTTCGATGTATCTTCAACAGTTAAATTCTTGATATTATATTCATCTTTCTTTAATGCTCTACTTATTATTAGCTGTTTGTGTGCATCCTCTCTTAATCTTAATCTTTCCTTGTTTAGTAGTTGCTCTTTTTCTCTTCTTACGATGGTCTTTTTTTCTTCATATTCTTTTTCTCTCCTCCTCCTTTCCTCCTGCTTCTGCTTTTTTCTCTCTTCTTCTACCTTTTGTTCTTCCTCCAATCTTTTAAGTTTTTCTTCTTCCATCTGACGTATTTTTGCTTCCTTTTCTTTCCACTCTTGTGCTTTCCTTTTCTTACTTTCTAACTGTTCTTTTATGATGGGGTTATATTTTTGGTAGGCCACAAAGGCTTTATATTTAGCCTGGATTTTTGCAGCTGCATTATGCTGCCGTTTTAACAAACGCATTTTTTCTTTTTCTTGTAGATCTTTAAATCTTGTTCTTTCTTCTTCCATTTGTAAATGCAAGCTTTTAATAAACTCCTAAAGTAAAGTAAGATAAATAGTAGTCAGCATAAACTAAAGATATTAAAATATCATCTAAAATACAGACTGAAAACAAATAGTAAAATTGAAATCACAAGGAAGTTGCTATAAAATTCCCTTAAAAGAACTAAAGCCATTTAAAGGGAATTAATCTTCTAAAATACTTGGGAGTTTTAAACATGTTAGTAAGTTAATATTCTAATATTATATCTATACTAAGCCACCCAAATATAAATTGAGGAATTCCTTGAAGATAGAGAGCATATGAAATCAAAATGATAGAGATAAAGCGAGAGAAACCACAAGCCAAAATTTGTGTAGGATAAGAGGACTTCAAATTTTCTGAGATGGTAGGTCTGATAAAGGAGACTCCCAGAGCTAGCTAGCACAGACTGCAGAAGCAGGGGATTATTGGGTGAGATTTATGATACCAGGAAGGCAAGGTAGAACATACATATAAGCAATATGAAGAAACTAGCCTTGTCACATATTTTATCCTTTCTCAACTATGGAGAGAGCTGATAAGCACATATTGCATTAAATGAGATCGTTTGGAGTTAGGTGAGAAAAATGTCATTGTCACTATAGAGTCCTAAAACAAAAGTAAGCAAATCAATATTAAGCAAATATTGGAGGAAAACTAACATAAAGAGTGTGAGGCAATCAAAATAGTTCAATAAACAGAAGGAAGTACTAGTTTCTGTGAAAAGAGAGCTATTAAACTAAATTAAAAATTTACAAAAAAATTTTTAGGAAAAATATGTTTAAATAAAAATAACTTCACATAAAAATGAAAATGCAAGTGCTCAAATTAAAAAAAATATGACTCACTCAAACAAAAATTCAAAATAGAATGGCTTAAATAGTTGTTGGCTAAATAAAAACTACCAAATTACACACTCTCCTGGAACAACATACAAAATAACAAAGATGTGAAATCTATGACACAGACTCAGGTATAAAGGCGATGAACACAGAAACTCCAATATGACTAGTAGGAGTTACAACTAAAGACCTGAGAAAAAGGGAAAAAAAAATTACAAAAATATTTTCAGGGACACTTGGGTGGCTCAGTAGGGTTCAGTGTCTGACTTTTGATTTAGGCTCAGGTCATGACCTCAGGATCCTGGGATTGAGCCCTACATTGACCTCTGCACTCAGCGGGGAGTCTGTTTCAGGATTCTTTCTCCCTCTGCCCTCCTCCCACCGTGACACTCTCTCACTCTCTAAAATAAATAAATACGTCTTAAAAAAAAGAAAGAAAAATGTTTTCTGAACCAAAAAAGGTCGTAAGATAAAGAGTAGAGTTAACTTTTCATGCATACACATAGACAAACACACTGATACACTCACATGGAAGCTAGCAATATTTCAGAACCCTAAGGAATTAAGCTCCATGAAGGCAGCATTTTCCATTCTGTCCACTGCTATACCTTGAACACTCAGAAGTGCCTGGCACAAAATAAGATATCAGTAAATATGTACAGATAAATGTAAAATGTGAAAAATCTAAAGGCTTCAGAAGAATGTAAGGAATGAGTATCAAATTTACAATAACAGGCAAAAATATACAAATATGCAATGGAGTTATATCTTTAAATCGTTAAAACCAAATGGTAATAAATCTGGATTCTATGTGCCAGGAAAGGAATCGTTTGGTTGTTAAAGCAAAATAAAATAATATTTTCAAGTGTGCAAAGTCTGAGAAAAGTTGTTATCCAAAAATGTTTTCAACAAGTATTTAGGCATACAGGAAATGAAAACTGAGACCAGAAATCAGGGGATGACTCAGGATTCAAAGAACACTAGTGATCAAAGAAACCATTAACACTTAACACTTAAATTGTTTTGTTCTATTATCTTCTTTCCATCATTTCACTTAAGAAGTCAGCAATTGGGGCACCTGTGGCTCAGTGGGTTAAGCCTCTGCCTTCAACTCAGGTCATGATCTCAGGATCGAGCCCCTCCAGGGAGCCTGCTTCCCCGCCCCCTCTCTGCTTCCCTCTCTGCCTACTTGAGATCTCTGTCTGTCAAATAAATAAATAAAATCTTAAAAAAAAAAAAGTCAGCTACTGGTTTACTGTTGGTCCTTTTAGGTAATGTGCTTTTTTGCTCCAGCAGCTTTTATAACTTCTCCCCCCTTGTCTTGAATTTCAATCATTATACTATTCAATTCCCAGGTGTGATTTTCTCTGTATTGATTCTATTTGGAGATCATTAATCAATTTTGAGTGTTCAGACTGAATTTCTTTTAAACTATCTCAATATTTCTTTACCCATTGTTTTTACTTCATTCTCTTTCTCCTATCCTTCCAAGATTACTATTATACACATTTTATCTTTTCACTATATATCACATCATTTCTTGTACTGTCTTCTGCTTTCCAATTTTTTTGTCCTCTTTATGCTTTAACTTGGATATTTTCTATTGACCTTGCTTGTTTCACTAATGCTTTCATCAAACAGATGCACCGAATCTTTAATTTTATATGCTAAACTTTTCAACTCTATAATGTACATTGATACTTCATTGTAGATTCTAGTTCTCTTTTCCTATCACCTCTCTGTTTAGCATTTTGCTATTGTATGACAGTTATAGGTATTTTAATGACTCTCCTAACTCCAACATTTGGGTTTACCTATAGGTAAGCTACTATTGTCTTTTTTTGTCCCTTATCATTCATCTGAACTGTCTGTTCACATGCCTAACCAACATTTTAATTTAAATATGCACAGTAGAGAAAATCATATTATAATATATAACATTATTAAATCAATTCACTGTACCCTTTAAATTTACACAGTGTTAAATATCAAGTATTTTTTTTTTAAAAAGATGGGTAGTAAACCTTTTTTTTTTTTAGAAAAAGATGGACAGTAGGAGTGTGTTTATATAAAGAAAAGAATTGAAAGACTAAGAAAGATAATATGTTTAGCCATATAACAGGATTATAAGAAATTTTATCTATTTCCTGCTTATACTTAAAATTTTATATAAAATCTTTGAGGTAGGGGAACCTGGGTGGTTCAGTGGGTTAAAGCCTCTGCCTTCAGCTCAGGTCATGATCCCAGGATCTTGGGATAGCCCCGCATCAGGCTCTCTGCTCAGTGGGGAGCCTGTTTCCCCCTCTCTCTGTCTTTGCCTGCCTCTCTGCCTACTTGTGAACTCTGTCTGTCGAATAAATAAATAAAATCTTTTAAAAAAATCTTTGAGGAAAATAAACTTATAACTTAATAAATGTGTCATCAGAATGATCTTAAATTCAAAGGCATTATTTAACATATTCAGTTGTGTTCAAGAAATTACCTTTCATAACCATCCTCAGTCATAATGAAATATTTATAATAGTACAAACCTTAAAAATTTATAGAATTACAATTTTATATAGACATGTTCTTTCACTAAACCAATTTATTTTAATATTTAGGACATTATATTTCAAGGAGAATTTCTGATGATTAATATTTAAAGCTTTAGTAAATTAAATCCTATACCAGACAGGCAATACTATGTCCATTTCAAGTATAATAATCTATTTCAAATGAAGAATGATTACCGTAATGATTAAAAACAAGAAATAGTTACCTCGTGCTTTTTAAATTTCTCTTTCCACATTTTCTCTTCTTTATGGAGTTCATCATTCATCTTGTCCTGTTCTTGCTGAACATATGGTAATACTGAATTATTATGTTCAAATATCAAAAAATATTATGTTCATTATATTTGATTCTGACAACCAATATTTATATATAATAGTTAAAGATAACAACTCACCCAATGATACTCTGTTATTAGTACTGGGACAACAACCTTAATCTCAACCTAAAGTATCAGATAAATGATATCTAGGGTTCCCATTTTGGGCACATAAAGATGTTTGTAACCTGGGTAAGTTGGTTTATTTATCTGAGTATGTCTATTCACATAATAAAATGCTTTGGCAGATATGCTCTTGGGTAATGCAAAACCCACAAATAATAACATTTGCAAGGTGAGTTTTTTGGGGTTTTTTTTTTTAAGATTTTATTTATTCATTTGACAGAGAGAGATCACAAGTAGGCAGAGAGGCAGGCAGAGAGAGAGGGGGAAGCAGGCTCCCCGCTGAGGAGAGAGCCCGATGTGGGACTCAATCCCAGGACCCTGAGACCATGACCTGAGCCGAAGGCAGAGGCTTAACCCACTGAGCCACCCAGGCGCCCAAGATGAGTTTTATATTACAATTTTTTTCTCCACACCATCCCATTTAATTCACATAATCCATCAGTTCGGTAGAAAACAATTTTCTTGATTAGCATCTGTTTTGTTAAGGCTCTGCAGAATAAACAAGATCAGTAAAATAGAATCCCTTTCCTCTAAAATTTTACCTTTAATATGGGAACACTATTGTAAGTTCACATATTACCTCAAATTTAGCAGAATAAATTTATCAAGAGAAGACTATAAAGTCTTCTTTGCCTAGAAATAGGCATTATAATTAGAAGATTTTGAAAAGTTTCATATAGAAGACTGTATACAAAGGCATTTATTAAATGTTTTCCAATTAGGAAAATGTAGCTCTGTTTTTAGGAAAATTAAAAGATTACATTAAAGACAAAAAGCAAGGAGTCACTAAGGAGATCAAAGAGGTAGGTATTAGAGAAGTCCATGTAAGCTGCAAGGAGGGCCTTCTGTATAGGGTGATGGGAGTGAGAAAAATACAAAAACAATGTAAACATGAAATTGCTACAAGCTGCCAAGTGTCTGGAAATAAAGGAACTGAGAATCTTTCTTTGGATATAATCTTTACAATGAGAATTAGGCAGAGAAATAATTTTAAAAAGCCCTCCTGGCAGCACTGTGGTGAATGGGTTTGTGGAATACAAGACCAAAAGTAGAGAGATACTTGGCAAATTTAGTGAATATGCCAAGTTAGACATTAGGACACCCTGGACTACAGAGTAACAGCAGATAGGTGGGTGGATGAGAAGATGGGTAATATAACTATTAGAGGGAAGAGGATAATAAAGAGAAGGAAGAGCCAAAGATGGTCCTTATCTTTCTAGCTTAGACTATGATGACAGTGTAGATCATCAAAATGATGAATACCAGAGGAGAAGCACAACTCAGAGACAATGCCTTCAGTTTTAGACACATTAAACTCTGAGTGTAAAGTATCTGTAGGAGAGTTACGTAGTTCATTTTTCTTTTTTGTTATAAATATAGATTTGTTTCTGAACAGCTATATAACAGATTTGTGTCTGTCAGCTATGAATGACATTATCAAGAGAGAAGGGATATAAAAAAAAAAAAGGACAAAGAAAGAAATCCTTGGTAGTACCACATTCAAGAAGAGAGATAGAGACAGAGAAAGCTAACATGGACATAAAGGTGGAATTGTCAAACATGTAAGAAGAGATTCAAGAAGGTGTGATCCCACAGAAGTCAAGGAAGAGAGAAATGGTCAACAATCAGGGGTGCCTGGGTGGCTCAGTGGGTTAAAGCCTCTGCCTTCAGCTCAGGCCCTGGTCCCAAGGTCCTGGGGTCAAGGCCCACATCCAGCTCTCTGCTCAGCAGGGAGCCTGCTTTCCTCCCTCTCTCTCTGCCTGCCTCTGCCTACTTGTGATCTCTGCCTGTCAAATAAATAAATAAAATCTTAAAAAAGAAAAAAAAAGAAATGGCCAACAATCAAATTTTTACTGGCATAAAATGCTACAGAGGCCAATAATAAGAACTGAAAAACAAACTGTGAATATGGAAACTTAGAAGTCATTGGTTATTTTTGTTGAGAGCCATTTCATTTGGTGGGGTGCTGGTGATATACACCTCATAGTTTTAGGATTCAATGAGAGACAAAGACATAAATATAGCAAGACTACTCTTTAAGAAGCCTTATCATGATAAGTAGCGCTAAAGAGAAGCTAAAATGAGACATATGAACAAAGGTGATCTTGTGATTTTTCTTTTGTTTTATTTCTAAGATGGGAGAAAACTGAACATGCTTATAAACAATAAGAAAGGAGGAAGTTGATGGGGTGTTTCAGCATACAAATTAAAACTATAAAACAAAAAAGCAGGGGTAAACTGAAAAATATTATAGAGCAGAGCAGGGAAACCTAACTTTTAGTAAAAGAAATCTTTCCTACTGAGTGTAGAGCAAAGATAAAAAAAAAGGTAGGATGAATACAGAGGTTGGTACAAACTAGATATAGGATTAGGAAGAGGAAGTTTGCAATTCATGCAAAAATATAATGTGATCAGTTGTCCATAATGAGGAAGGAGAAACTGGGTGGAACTCTTAAGGAAAGAAATTTACAACAGCTTCCTATTTCATTCCTCCAACAGCTAACAAAGGACACAGAAAACAACTACTGAAAGTAAGTAAATTACATATTTACAATGCATCTTTATAAAATTATGGCATGGTCTCATTGGAAAAGTTTTAAGCCCCAAGGCATAACAAAGTATATCTTTAGGAATTCATTAAAATATTTTAAACTATAATCTTATGATAAAGCACAAATTACTTTCAGAAACTAAGCTGGAATTCTTTGAAGGTGGGGCCCAGATGTCAGATCTCTTTTGTGTCGTTGAAGTGCATAGCTGAATGCTTTGCCATTGAGGTAGTCAATAAATTTTTTGTTTTAAAACAATTAAATATGACAATTTGGGTAAACAGAATTTAAAAGTCAGATGTTTTCTAAATCTGAAAACAACACTAACAATCAACAGCAATGATGCATTTCAACATAAGACTACAAACACTACTCCTATAATCTAAATTATACTAAAGTCTATCCTAGAATATTCTGACTTTTGGAAATGACCAAAAAAAAAATGTCTGTGTAAAGGAAAGCTAAAGATCCATAGTTCACAGTATTAGAAAAAGCCACAGCCATACTGAGTATACAGTATAATTGCTTTAAATTTATTTTCTATAATCAGGAAATGCAGTATACTCAACATGGAGGGCTAGAACACACTGAACTGCCCAAGTGACCACATGTCAACATTCTCTATATGTAACTCTCAAAACTAGTAAGTGTGGTAATATGCAGGTCAATTTTAGTAATGTAAGACAGAGAAGTCAGTTCTGATTGTTATCTATACATTCTAACTATCCTGATGACCATAGAGTAGGGTCCTAAAACTCCACCAGTTTCTCAATATACCACTACCATGACCTAAACGTATGGATTTCCTGAGGTGGGGTTAGGAGGAAACAGACAACAAAACAAAAACAAAAACAACACAAAACTCCTTCACACCAAAAAATGTCTAATCTCAGGAATTAGCTCAATTATGGGAACAAGGCACAGACTATTACCTACATGGGTGAACCACTATAACCAAATATGTTTTATGTAATTGCTATACATTAGACCTCATAGCAAAGACATTTCATGATCAGGAAAATTTTGTTGCCTTCTTGCGTGATTAGAAGTATGTGAAAAAGCAACATTTATATTGTAAATATCGACTCTTCCAGGACGATCTTTGTAACTTCATTGACCCCAGGGGGCTCCCAAGATCCAAAGCAGCATCTGAGATTTCAATGAATTTTAATAAATTTTTAAATAAGTTAAATTAAATTAATGTATATAATAAAATAAATTTTTTAGAAATTTTGAATGCATAAATTTAAGGAAAATTAATCAAAAAGTCCATAGTAAATACTGTTACCACAGTCAATGGCTTCAATTATCAAGAGTACCTAAATCCCATAGAACAGAGCTCAATCCACATCATAATCTAAAAGGATCAGTACTATTCAGAAGTAGTTACTGATTCAAAAAATGTATAAAGAGCCCAGATATCCATCGACTGATGAATGGATAAAGAAGATGAGATATATATATATACACATATATAAAGGAATATTACTCAACCTTGGAAAAGAATGAAATCTTGCCATGGCAACAACATGGATGGAACTATAGTGTATTATACTAAGCAAATTAAGTCAATCAGAGAAAGACAAATACCATATGATTTTACTCATGTGTGGAATTTAAGAAACAAAACAGATGAATATAGGGGAAGGGAAGGAAAAATAAAATAAGATGAAAATAGAGAGAGAGGAAAACCATAAAAGACTCTTAACTATAGGAAACAAACTGCTAGAGGGTAGGTGGGGGGCAGAAGAGGTCATTGGGTGATGGGCATTAGCACTGGGTGTTATACAATGATGAATCACTAAATTCTACCTCTGAAACTAATAATACAGTGTATGTTAATTGGATTTAAATTTTAAAAAGTTAAAAAGAAAGAATGTTTGAAAAACAAAAACAAAACTTAAAAAAAATACTTTACCTTCTGAATATTCTCTAATTTCTTTTTTTCAACTTCAAAGTGTTTCATCCAGCAATGTCTCTTTTCTTCTTCTTCTTGAAATTGCTTTTCTTCTCTATCCCTTTGAGCTTTGAGAGTTTCTTTCTCCTGGTCTTCCAGTTCTTTCTGTTTCTCTTGCCAAGCCTCAAAAGACTGCCTACATCTTTCTTCCACTTCACAGTATCCAAAATTTATATCAGCATCATCTGTATTCATGAAGAGAAACATTATTATTCTTAAAAGCAAGCCCCTCAAAACTGACCTAACATAGAGTATGAAAGTAGTTTTGAAATGAAGAAATAAGGTCAATGTATTACCAAAGTAAAAGTGATAATATCCCAAAAGAGGTATTTTAGAATATACATTAAAAATACTATTGCTGTCATATACAAGGAATTTCCATTTCAGTTAATAAAGAAATCACATAACTTGCCTTAACTATACCACAAAATTTAATATAAAAACATAATATGTGTGTGTGTGTGTGTGTGTGTGTGTGTGTGTACACCAGTTAAAGGAATATGGTTAAAGGATACTTAAAAATCCAAGGCTGGGGGCACCTGGGTTGCTCGGTCCATTATGCTTCCGACTCTTTGATTTTGGGCTCATGTCATAATCTCAGGGTCCTAGGATCAAGCCCCACATCAGGCTCCCCACTCAGCAGGGAGTCTGCTTCTCTCTTTCTCCCCCTGCCTCTCCCCTGCTCACTCTCTCTCTCTCTTTCTCTAAAATAAATAAATAAATCTAAAAAAAATCAAGGCTGGATATATCTATTTCAGTCAGATATATAGATGGAAAATTTAAATATATTTAAATCAAGTTAATTTAGAAGGTATAAAAAACTATGAAAATATGAAATTAAGTACAGTAAAGGCATAATAATTTTCAAAAATCATGACTGTATTTTTCTAAATGTCAAAAGAAAACTGTCTAATTTTTTTTCAGAGAACTATGGTCAATCACATATAAATGATCAAAAATATCATTGAGCAATTTAGCATACCTGGCAAAACATGTTTATCCACAGGCAAATCATGAGGATCAGGCTCTGGAATAGAATCAGGATCACCACAATGGGTTTTATTCCTCAGAAATTCTTCTTTTTCTATTTCAGACAACATCTAAAAGGTTAAAGAATACCAATAATTAAAGAAAAAGTAAAGCAATCATTTTTAACAATACATCAATCTATATATACACATATCTAGAACTTTATTTACTTTCAATCTCTCTCAAATACAATCCTATAGCACACTAAAAATTGTATTCCCATGCAAGCAGACTGTATTTTATCCTCCTTGTTTTTCAGAACTCTAATCATTCTCCTGTATTTATCCACAATATTCAAATAAACTGCTTGAAAATCTGTGGAATGAATAAGTCATGGGAATAAAAGGTACAGCTTTAGGAACATAGTCGATGATACTGTAATAGCTTTGTATGGTGACAGATGGCAGATACACTTGTGGTGAGCAGAGAATGATACATAGAGATGTTTTATTATCATGCTGTGTACTTGAAGCTAATGTAACACTGTGTGTCAACTACACTCGAAAGCAAAAAAATTCTTGAAAATTATTTCCCAGTGTTTCTGCTAATGCTTGCTTTCCTCTTAATAAATTTCTATATTTCTTAACTACAGTGATTGCTCACATCTACAAAAAGCTAATACTTTCAGCATGTTTAAAAAATGGAACTATTCTCCACTTTAACCTGAATTATGCAAAAGTCATAATGTTTATGAATACTTTACCATAATTAGCCTTCTACCATATTCTAGTTGGAAAGATATAGGATATCTATTTCAATGAAGTAGCAGTATGATAATTCAAAATTATTATTTCAAGTTTGTTACCAAAAAAGAGAGTAAGAGACATATATATATATATGAGCAATTTTCAAATTATATTAAACATCTTAGGGAGCAGAGTAGAGTTAGGTAAAATCAGAGATAATTAGGTAAAATAAGCATTCAAAATGCTAAAACTGTAGAAGAAATTTTTCAAATGTATTTCTGGAGTTTTTAATCAAAATTGCCAGGCTCTCCCTTACTCTTATGTCTTGAGGAATTTTTTATGTTTTATCTTTTTTTAAAACTAACATAAAATGTCCCACATTTAAAATTTCCATTGGATATATAAAGTCTCTACTGGAACATAGTACATTCCTAAGCAGGATAATAAACCTTGTATTCATTGTTTTCCTTGGAATTTTTAGGGAAAAAATATCACATAGTATGGTTTTACTGTTTTATCTACATGCATTTTAAATTCCCAATTACTGATGATTCAAATTACTATTTCTAATATTTTTAATTTGAAATTTGAATTTTTATATATTACAAGCATGAAGAAAACATAAAGCCAAAAACAATTAATTTTTTTATTTGTTTATTTTCAGCGTAACAGTGTTCATTGTTAAAAACAATTAAATTTTTAAGTTCTACTTGGCAGATTACATCTTTACTTTTTTAGAAGATTTATTTATTTGAGAGAGAGAATGCACACACTGTAGGGACAGGCAGAAGGAGAGGGAGAAAGAATCTTAAATAGACTCTGTGCTGACAAGGGCCTTGATACCACAAGCCTGAAATCATGACCTAGGCCAAAACCAAGAGTCACCAAGAGTTGGAGGCTTAAAGGACTGTGCCACCCAGGTGTCCCTACCACTGAACTTTAAACCAGTGAACTATCGTCCTTCATAAGAGGGAAAGGTAAAAAATATCTAACTGTAATATTGAGTACTTTCAGTCAAATGTTGATCAGATACCTTTATTAACTGTTCCGGATGTTCTTTATGTTCAGTTGATAATTCTATCCTTAAATGCATGTGATTATTAGGAACCACTCCATAACTACAGCCTAGAGAAAGAAAAAATATTATAACTTTAAATATTAGAGCAGGACAAAGCATGTTTAAATCTCAAATCCCTTTCATTATCTTTTAATCTCAAATTCCATCATAGTATATTCTTGATCAGTGACTCAAAACAATAGGAAAATGAAAATAAAGAACAGAGGAAATCTGTAATCTTTGTTCTAAAAATAAAGGTAATAAATTTATAAAACACTCTCTTTCTAGGGGTGCCTGAGTGGCTCAGTGGGTTAAAGCCTCTGCCTTCAGCTCAGGTCATGATCCCAGAGTTCTGGGATCGAGCCCCCCATGGGGCTCTCTGCTCGGCGGGGAGCCTGCTTCTCTTCCTTTCTCTCTCTGCGTGCCTCTCTGCCTACTTATGATCTCTGTCATCAAATAAATAAATAAAATCTTAAAAAAAAAAAACAACACTCTCCTTCTAGACTGAAGTCTGTTTTCTACGTACACAGTGTAATGCTGAGTTTGATACTGCAGTGACACCTTGATTAGAAATAAATCAATGCTCAATTCTACCGCCACAAACTAGCAATATAACCTTGCAGAAGATACTAAACACACTTTAAAAAAAGTATTAGTTTAAAAAATTATAGGGGCGCCTGGGTGGCTCAGTGGGTGAAAACCTCTGCTTTCGGCTGGGGTTGTGGTCCCGGGGTCCTGGGAACGAGCCCCACATCGGGCTCTCTGCTCCACAGGGAGCCTACTTTCTCCTCTCTGTCTCCGCCTGCCTCTCTGCCTACTTGTGATCTCTGTCTGTCAAAAAATCTAAAAAATAAATAAATAAATAAAAATAAAAGATTATAATTACTAATGTGAATGAAGTGAGCTTTCATTTCTAATTTTATGAGTCCTTTTTATTTTTATTTTATTGTCCTTTTATCATCTGTGCAGATGCAGTTAATTTTTTGTCCTTTTTCAGCTAATATGTTCTATTATGGTAGTCTTCATTAACAGTCAACTATTGTTCACAGATGACTGTTTTGCTGGTTAACTAACTACTCACACCTATTTTGCCAGACATTACAAATTTTCTTCTTCAACACTTATTCACAGTCTCAGCAGCCTGCTTTCCCATATGAGGGGCTGACAAAGCAAAAATAACATTCTCCAGATTCCTTTGAAGCTAGGTTTCTGAGGGTGATTAAGGTTCTGTCAATTGATATATTTGCATGTCTTTATTTCCATAAAAATTTCATGTATGAAGAGAGACAAGGAGCGATATTTTCATTTTTCTGGATGAGACTATAATAGAGGGAGCTCTGGGTTGGAGATAGGAGTGTGTAGTAGAAGATCAATGTCTCCAAATATCTTAATTCTATCATACAGCAGCTCTTTCTGCAACCCAGTTTAACGATGTGTGTGTGTGTGTGTGTGTGTGTGTGTGTGTGTGTGTATGTATCTTTTACACTTTGGATGTTCACACTAGAGTGCATTTCTTCAATTCTATTAATAATTCTGTTATTCATTAGAATAGCTAGTCTCCAAAGATGTCTCTTTCACACTTCCTGGTGTGCATATACTGTTTTGTTCCCTCCCACACAGAATTACACAGGCTGACCCTGTGTAACCTACAGGATGTGATAGAAATGATGTTGTGTGACATATGAAACTAGGTTATAAGAGATCTTACAAGGTTCCACATTAGTCTATTGGAATTTTGTTTGTGGAACTCCTCAGAATCCTGGTGCCTTGCAAGTCATAGAGAGATACCACAGGTAGGTGCCCCCAGCTGCCATCCAGGTGCCGCAGTTGAACTCCCACCCAGCAATTAGCATCAGTCAACAAGCATTTCAGTGAACCACCCTTGGAATTCTAATCCACTAAAAACTTCAGATGATGGTGTCCCTATTCAACATCCAACTGTGAAAGCACACAGAAATCCAAGCAAGAATTGCCTAGCTAAGCTCAGTCAACCCACAGAACCATAAGAGATAATAACATATTGTTATTTTAAACCACTCTGTTTTGCAGCAATAAATAACCAAAATGTCTAACTTCTACCCATAAAAACAAAGACACAAACATCCCCAAAACCCTTCTGCCTAAAGCAGCTCAAGTAGCTTGTGTCTACAACTGAGAGCCCCAACTATTATATCTACATTCATAAGTGAAATTAGCCTCTGGTTTCGTGTGTGTGTGTGTGTGTGTGTGTGTGTGTTATGCTTTGTATTTGAAGTCTGCAGGTTTCTATAAATGAAATATTATGTAACCTGCAGATTTGTTTATCCTTGATGGATTGTAAGGATTCAACTGTAAAATCATACTCATTTTTTTCTTTTTTTAATCATACTAATTTCTAATGACATTTAAGAAGGAAACTTTTGCCACCTTCTTGCCAGATTATTGATTTAATCGTGTTTTCCACTTTTTTCAAGCAATTTTGATAATCTGAATTTTCTTGGAAAAACATCCTATTCATTGAGACTACCATACTTATTTGATCAGAACTATACATGAGCTCTCATAATTTTCTAAACCACTGTTAAGTTATATAACCTTTCATGTAACTAATTTTCTATGATTGTGTTTCCTTTTATTTTTTTCTTCATTAAACTATATAATTGCCAATATAGTTATATTTCCATTGTATAAATTTTAGTAAATATACATAAACAAATCATTAATATTTCCTATAACTCAACTACAGATAATCACTGACAAAATTTGAAGCATCTACATAGAGTAAGTCTTTACATATCCATTCACCCAGTCACTCAGGACAAAAATCTTAGAGTCAGTTTCCTCTCCTCCTCTCATTCCAATCTGTCAATAAATACTTTTGGTTCTTTTTACCTTAAAAATGGTTTCTAGGGACGCCTGGGTGGCTCAGTTGGTTAAGCAGCTGCCTTCGGCTCAGGTCATGATCCCAGCGTCCTGGGATCGAGTCCCATATCGGGCTCCTTGCTCGGCAGGGAGCCTGCTTCTCCCTCTGCCTCTGCCTACCTCTCTGCTTACTTGTGATCTTTCTCTCTCTGTCTCTCTCTCTGGCAAATAAATAAATAAAATCTTTAAAAAAAAAATGGTTTCTAGAGGGTTGCCTGGGTGGCACAGTCGTTAAGCAACTGCCTTCAACTCAGGTCATGATCCCAGGATCCTGGGATGGAGTCCAGCCTGCTCAGAGAGAAGCCTGTTTCTCCCTCTCCCACTTTCCTGCTTGTGTTTCCTCTCTCGCTGTCTCTACCTCTGTCAAATACATAAATGAAATCTTTTTAAAAAATGGTTTCTAGAATGTGACTATTTTTCATTTCTACTCCAATCACTCTCATTCCTAACTATACTATTTTTTTTAAGATTTTGTTTATTTATCAGAAAGAGAGTGAGAGAGAGCACAAGCAGGGGAGCGGCAGGCAGAGGAAGAAGCAGGCTCCCTGCTGAGCAAGGAGCCCAAAGTGGGACTCCATCCCAGGACCCTGGGATCATGACCTGAACCAAAGGCAGTTGCTTAACTGACTGAGCCACCAAGACATCCCTCTAACCACACTATTGCAACAGTTGTAATAGACTCTTGCTACCTCAGGTTATCTTTTCTACACAATCACCAGAATGAATGCCTCAAAAATGTGTCAGATATTGTCACTCTTTACTCAAAAACCTTCACATACACAGAGCAGAATCCAAAGCCCAGATCATGATTTATAAGAGCCCTATATGATCTGACCCCCATAAAACCAGTGCCTTGACCTTTACAGAGCCTTTTTTCTAGAACACTGACTCTCTAGATATCCATGTGGCTCACCTTCTCATTCACTGAGCTATCCATGTGGCTTTCCTTCTCAGTCATTGCTCAAATATCACGTCCTCAGAGAGGCCTTCCTTGACTTACCCTATCTGAAAGAGCAACCTCCAATCTCTAAGCCCTATCTTAAATTTTTTACTTCATTGAAGTTATCAGTATTAAAATATGACATATTAATTTGTTTCTAGTCTGTCTCCCCACACTGGAGCATTAGAATAGGAAAGCAGGACCTTTGCCTGTTTTGGTCTCTGAAATACTCTCAATGGCTGAAACAGATCTTTTCACACAGTAATATTTGCTGAATGACTATTGATTAATATCTCCATTGTAATGTATACTAATATTTGCATAAATAAAACTGAATTTTATAATAATTTTATATATTATATCATGAACATTTTTATTCCATTAAATATCATCTAAGCCATCTTTTTCAGTGTGTGTTGCTGGATACACTGAGGCCTGTTGAACATTTAGGCTGCTGCCATTTTTCATTATAAACCAAGCCATGGTTAATTCTAGTTAAATCTTTGATCATTCTATTATTCTTAGAATTCCAAGAAGTAATTTTGCTTAGTTGAAGCAAATAAAAATTGTTAGGCTTCTGATGTAAATTATGTTTTTCTCCCTCAAAAATGTATAAACTGATACTTCTAAAATATTCCTGTGACTCATTTTCTTTTCTTAATGCAAAGTAAAGATGACCCTTGAGCAACATGGGGGTTAAGAGTGACAAGCCCCCATGCAGTCAAAATCTGCATATAACTTTTGATCCCCTAAAACACACCTACTAATAGCCTACTGTAGACCAGAATGCTTACTAATAATATAAAGTCTACTAATGCATATTTTATATATTATACATATTATATACTGTATTCGTACAATGAAGTTAGCAAGTGAAAATGTTATTAAGAAAACCATAAGAAAGAGAAAATCCATTTATAATACTGTACTGTAAAAAATCTGCACATAAATGACATACGCAGTTCAAACCTGTGTTGTTCAAGAATCAACTGTAATAGTGTCTGGTTTTAATTAGGACCGGTAAAACAAACTGTTGGTGGCTAGTATTTATTGGACATATAAAGGAAGTAGTCAGGAAAAAAAATTAATGGACTAAATTAAACAATCCAACATATTATAGATATTATAATAGAAATGCACATATATGTATTTAACAACAGCTAAGAACTTCAAGCAGCATATTTTTCTAAATTATAAATTAATCATGACTACAGAAAACTTATCTGTCAAGCAGATAAAAACTATACTTTAAAAAAAAAAACTACTTACTTAAAACATCAGTATCTTCCAAGTCCTGAAGAATGAGCTCTTCCGCAGTTTTGCTCTTATTCTTTATGATGTTAATACAGTGAAGAACTGACTCAGGTAATTCATCCAAATCCTAAATTTTTTTAAAAATGAAAGCAACTGTTAAATCATTTATTAAAACTATGTATCAAAAATTTCAGGGGCGCCTGGGTGGCTCAGTGGGTTAAGCCGCTGCCTTCGGCTCAGGTCATGATCTCAGAGTCCTGGGATTGAGTCCCACATCGGGCTCTCTGCTCAGCAGGGAGCCTGCTTCCCTCTCTCTCTCTCTGCCTGCCTCTCTGCTACTTGTGATCTCTCTCTGTCAAATAAATAAATAAAATCTTAAAAAAAAAAAATTCATAAAAGGGGCGCCTGGGTGGCTCAGTGGGTTAAAGCCTCTGCCTTTGGCTCAGGTCATGATCTTAGGGTCCTGGAATCCAGCCCCGCTTTGGGCTCTCTGCTCAGCAGGGAGCCTGCTTCCTCCTCTCTCTCCCTGCTTCTCTGCCTACTTGTGATCTCCGTCTGTCAAATAAATAAATAAAATCTTTAAAAATTTTTCATAAAAGTTTTCATACACCAAAACTTTGAGCAAGATGTGTAAATCAGTTCAAACAAGTATATTTGATTAAAATTTGCTTTTTCTTTTCAGGTGACTAGGAAGTACATCCATGATTCTGTTGTCTTTCATATCTAAATGAAGAATTTCAAAATTCTCACTTGAATTAGCTATGGATAAAAAGACATAGTAATATACAAATTATAACTTTCCAAAAGTAACATATAGGTTATTGCATCCTAATTAAAAATGAAACTATAATTATCCTTCAAAACTTAATGAATGAGGTTTCTTTGGGAAAAAGTTTAGTGGAGAAAATTTTGAAAAATCAAAGAAAGGAATTTGACCTGCTTGATACTTACTAATAAAAAAAACTAAAATAGGGGAAAAAGTAACAGAATAATGGAAAAGAATAGAGTGCCTTGGATAGATTATATGTATAATAACTAAACATATACAAAAGATAAGACAAATCAATTAAGAAGAGGTAGATTATTCATCAAGTGACATTAATAATATTAACTAAATATATGCAGGAAAATTTCTATTTAGATCTACATTATATAACATATTTGAAAATAAATTCCCATTAGTTTAAGGATTTTGATGCAAAAGAATGAAACTGTGAATAAATTTTCTTTTTTTTTTAAGATTTTATTTATTTATTTGACAGAGATCACAAGTAGGCAGAGAGGCAGGCAGAGAGAGATGGGGAAGCAGGCTCCCCACAGAGCAGAGAGCTCCATGCGGGGCTCGATTCCAGGACCCTGAGATCATGACATGAGCTGAAGGCAGAGGCTTAACCCACTGAGCCACCCAGGTGCCCCTGTGAATAAATTTTCTAATCATATAAACATTGGGGGAAATACACAAATGAAAAGATAATAAATTTGATTTCCAAAAAATAACTATTTCTATAGGTCTAAAGATTCCACATAAACTTTGCTTTTCATGTATTTCTAATAACATTAAAAAGCTCATGATTTAAGTTTAAAAAGCAGGATACAAATAAATAGTTCTATGTATAATACCAATATTGCAAAAAATGCACATATATACATGTGAAATTATAAGTGACTTGTATCTTCAATGTACTTTTAATATTTAAATATCTAACAATGCATTGTTTAAAAATGATACTAAAGTTAAAAAATGAGATAACAATGTTAAGAAAACTGAGCAAAGTAATATTTCTCCTACAAAGTTTACTCCAGTTAAAAGGATCTTAAAAGCCCAGCATTTAACACTTACTGTATCACTGTCATCACTCTGGATGTCTGATTTTGAATCACTATCAGCATCATCTTTTTCTAATGAAGAAATGCTGATTTTATCCAATTCAGCTTCTATTTCTTCCTTGAGCTTTGTATCATCATCATCACCATCATTTTCCATCATCCTTTGTAATAAACACAGAAGCATTTAAAGAAAAATGAAGAGGATAAAATGAGTAAAATCAATGGGTTTTTTAATGTGTCATACCAATCTAACATGTTCTGTGTAAATATGTTTTCATCTAGATACCTTCATCGTATCTTAAAATGGTCATTCCATATATTAAAGAACACTTTTCCCCCTCTCCATTAATTCATTAGTTCTTTAATATTTGATACAAAATGGCCAACTCTAATAGTACTCTCTTAATTTTCTAAAGGAAAAGTCACATGGAATGGACTGTCTTAGCTTCCTGAACCAAGAAATGTCACAGTAAAATTCATCCTCATGGAAATAATTGAGGGTGAAATATCTCTGAATAGCTTGAGTATTCAGAGAATAGAATACTCATTAAAAAAAAAAAAAGAATACTCATTAGAAAACAACCTAAGTCCATATATGGGGCAATATATGTTTAGTTTCTACTCATTAACTGACGGTTATTAATTTACTATAGATAGCCACATGTTTTAACAACAATAATATGTTGTAATAATATATGGCTTATGAGACCAATATTTATATTTAAACCTTTAATGCTTGTGATGGATATGGATCAAGCAGTACATTAGAGTACATCTCCCTATAATCATCACCATCATCAACCACCATTAGCTTCCATGTATTGTGTATTAGTGACAAGCCAGGCACTAAAAGACACTGTGTGAGTGATAATCATCAGAACAATGGAACAGATATAAGGCCATTATAGTCATTGTATTGATAAGAAAACCAAGTTTTGAGGAGTGTACTTAACTTCGTATAGTCATTATGCTAATCAGTAATGAGGACATGGCCCTAATTGAGAGATCCTGAATTCAAACCCAGTGCTTTTCCCACTATGAAATGGTCTCCAAACTTAGTCAAGCCCCTCATCTGCCCAGCAATCCTTCTGAATATTCCCTAGTCCAAGAGTCTTCAAACTGCAGATGATAACTCTTTAGTGGATCAAGACATTAAATCAGTGGATCTTCAGCATAAAGTTTAAATGATGGGGGGTGCCTGGGTGGCTCAGTGGGTTAAAGCCTCTGCCTTCGGCTCAGGTCATGATCCCAGGGCCCTGGGATTGAGCCCCACATTGGGCTCTCTGCTCAGCAGGGAGCCTGTCCCCCCGCCCACCGCTCTCTGCCTGCCTCTCTGCCTACTTGTGATCTCTGTCAAATAAATAAAAACAAAATATTTTTTAAAAAAGTTTAAATGATGGAATAGGATAGGAAAAATTAAGGTAGATAAGAAAACGGACTATATCAGCGGAGAGCCTGCTTCCCTTCCTCTCTCTCTGCCTGCCTCTCTTGTGATTTCTCTCTGTCAAATAAATAAAATCTTTAAAAAAAAAAAAAAAAGAAAGAAAACGGACTATAAGTGTACTATATATATTAAAGATAAAACTTTTAAAAAAACTTTTGTATTATAGGTGAGTATATATGTAGGCATGTGTGCATGAGCTTCAGTGTAAAGTGTAATTTGTTTGTTTTACTGTGGGTCTTGGTTAAGAAAAAAGTTTGAAAAATACTCTACTCCTCAACTATTATTTTATTTTCCAGACTATTCCAAATTTTCATTTTTTCCTCAAGTCCCTGATCTTTCCAGTGCTACCTTCTTGACTCACCCTCCCTTCCTTCCTTCCCTCTTTTCCTTCTTCACTCATCTCAAAATCAACGTTTTGGGAGCCCACCAGGTACATTAACAACAATGCTAGGTGCTATACTGATTAAATAAGACAGGTAGCCTATGTTCAAAGTTTATAGTCTAGTTAACAAAGAAAATGAAACGCCCTCATTTTCCTATTTCTTTTCCTGAAATCTTTTCATATTCCTCTTACTTGGAGAAGAATCCCTTCCTAATAAAGTGTAATCTTCTGCCTATTCTCTGAATCTGACATTTTTTTCATCTACTCAACTATGCTCCATCCACTAGCCTTTCTGTTTACTGCCTCGCCATACATTTTTATTCTGCTTGCCTCTCTTCCCTACATAAACACAATTCACTCCCATCCAAAAAAACAAAACAAAACAAAACCAAAAACCCTGTGCCTGTCTTTCCTCTAGTTATACATTATCACAGACCTTTCATATATAAATGATTTAATTGGACTGATCTCCATGTATTGGCTATACTCTTAGGCAATTTTCCCAGAAAAATGAAATTTGATGTTCATACTAAAATTTGTACATGAATATTCACAACAGTTTTATTTATGACAGCCTCAAACTGGAGACAACCAAAATGTCCCTCAATAGGTGAATGGTTAAACCATTCTACTACCTCCATACCAATTAATACTACTCAACAACAAAAGGGATACCAACAAATCTCCATGAATCTCTAGGGAACTGTGTTGCGCAAAAAGCCCAAACCAAAAGGTAACATACTACATGATTCCATTTATATAACATTTTTGAAGTGACAAAATGGCAGGGATAGATGGAATTGGAGGAAGATGGTTATGGTAATAAAAGGGCAACATGAAAGATTCTTGCAGCATTGGAGCTATTCACTATTTTGACTGGAGTAGTAGATAAGTGCACATATTCAGATGATAAAAACTGTATATAATGCACACAAATGATTACAAATAAAACGGAGGAAATCTGAGTAAGATTAGCAGACTTTACCAATAAAAGTGTTACCATTGGGAGATACTGGACAGTGTACAAGGGCTATTTCCACATTATTTCTTAAAACTACATTTTAATCTACAATTATCTCAATAAAAGATTTAAAAAATAAATGTGATGCCAAAACAATGAACACTGTTATGCTGTAAATAAACAAATAAAAAAAAGAAAAAAATAATAATAAATGCTGAGGAAAATTAAACAGATTGTGATGGATTAATAGAATGGAATACTATATAAGTCCTTTTAAAAATGGGTATATTTAGGGGCGCCTGGGTGGCTCAGTGGGTTAAGCCGCTGCCTTCGGCTCAGGTCATGATCTCAGGGTCCTGGGATTGAGTCCCACATCGGGCTCTCTGCTCAGCGGGGAGCCTGCTTCCCTCTCTCTCTCTCTCTGCCTGCCTCTCTGCCTTGTTGTGATTTCTCTCTGTCAAATAAATAAATAAAATCTTTTAAAAAAATGGGTATATTTACTGTGCTGTGGAAAGGTAGCAGAGAAGAAATAACTGAAAAAAGGCACATGTAGAAAAATATGCAGAGTAACTATCCACACATACACAGTTTTTTGAAACACAGAAATTTTCTGCGAGAAATTGGGGATCTTTTTAATTTTCATTTCAGACCTTTCTTTATGTTGAGTGATTTTTTAAATCATGAATTCTAAAAGCTAGTTAATTTTACCCATCAGCTTCCTCCTCCAAAGGAAAAGAAAACCATAAACATAAGCGGTATAAAATACTATCCTGTTATCAAACTTATTTAAAGTGCAATTCAAAAGATTTGCTATGTAGGAAAATTACATTTTTAAAAAATGTAGCTATAAAGCAGAATACACAGGTACACAAAACTTTATGTAGAGAGCAAAGGTAAGAGTCATTTCCATTGTGTCCCTCTCTGCTCACCAACTAGCTCTCTAGATCAGCCCAGTCCAGTTACATATCTAAGCATATATGTGATTTTAAATTTGCCAGTAGCAATTTTTTTTAAAAAGTAAAGAATAACAGGTGAAATTCGTGTTAGTAATATATTTTATTTAACTCGTTATATCCAAAATATTATTTAAACATGTAGTCAAAATAAAAATAATTTATTATTAAGATCAACGTAAAAAGCTTATATCTTTGTTTTGCCTAGTAATTCTTGGAAGTGTGATGTGTGTTTTACACCTACAATACGTTCCCATTCGGACTAGCGGTATTCAAGTCTTCAGCGGCCACCTAGTGGTTTGGTTACAGGATAGGACAGTGCAGTCCTAGATGTATCAACGTAAATGGTCTACAGTAAACTTCTTCAAATTGATCATAAATCACCTGAATTGGCTAACGCTGTCCAAAATGGGAAATCTTAAAGAACTCTTTCAACTGTAGTTTTTCAATTATAAATAAAGGGAAAGAAATCTACTTTAAAAGGTAACTATAAATCATTTTAAAAATAGGAAATAAAGGAGGGGAGTGCAGGGAGTGAGGGATGCAAGAAACTTTCATTTAGAAAGGGGAAAAAAAAAAAAAAAAAAACAATTATCGGAAGCTCCCTAGATCCTGAGGGTGGCTCTCTAAGTTTTGGGTGAGCTACAAAACCTCCAAAATCTAAAGGAGCCTAGGGCTCCGCGGACTTCAACAGCCACCCACTCAGCCCGCGGTCCCCAGACCGTTTGCCTAAAGCCCAGCCTTGATAGAGAGGGGTCTGGCTCCGTCTGCGCTCCCTTAGCTCGGTCTCGCCTCCCGCGCCACCACCCCCAAGGCTTGAGGAGCCCCGGCTCACCCACCGGCTGCTATATCCCGAGGCTTGGTTGGAAGACAGCGCCCAGAGCCTCCAAACAAAGCGTAACCACGACAACAGCCAATCCCAAGGAAGATGGACGGGTCTTTTCTTACCGGTGCCCCAGTAGGACAAACTATCTCTACTCGAAATTGGCCCGAACGCTGTGTCTTAGAAGCTGAATGAGGAACGTTTTTTCCAGGTAGATTTTAATATTTAAATACTTTGGGAAAATATTTAATAAACAAACGACATTTTGCTACAGTTACCCAAGTAAAGGTAGCCTTTAAATTGTTTCTGATCTATCTATATGTATTACTTGCAACTAGTGAATGTCCAGTTGCCCACGTATAAACGGTTCATTCCACCAAGTCTTAATCTTGAATAGTGATTTGTGGGGCCTGAAGTATGGAAGAGAAGCCAATAAACTGTTTGCTTTCCATGATAGCAACTTATTTTTAAAATGACAAATCAATTATCACTTAATGCCCATCAAAAAAAACCTCCAAAGGTGTGGTTCAGGTGAAATGTGTTTTACTGTAAAATATTGAGAGTGAAACCCACTGTTTTAACATAAAATTTGAGGCTTAAGTATATATCATGCTGTTTAATTTAACTTTAAAATTGATCTAAGTTGGGGCGCCTGAGTGGCAGCCTCTGTCTTTGGCTGATGTCATGATCCCAAGGTCCTGGGATCAAGCCCCACCTGGGGCTCCCTGCTTATCCGGGAGCCCACTTCTCCCTCTCCCTC
The DNA here is from genome assembly GCF_922984935.1 of Meles meles. Taxonomy (NCBI): domain Eukaryota; kingdom Metazoa; phylum Chordata; class Mammalia; order Carnivora; family Mustelidae; genus Meles; species Meles meles. The sequence goes on from NC_060072.1 coordinate 34,391,302, forward strand.
TGCCTGCTTGTGCTGTCTCCTCAAATAATTAAATCTTTAAAAAAATTCATCTAAGTTCCTTTTACTGTGGAGCAAATACATAGTGTACAAAATGTGAGATTTATTTTAGTTAATAATAGATATTTCTGTTCAATTTTTCTAAGTTTGCAAAGTATTAAATTCCAAGAGGAAGTGGCTAAGCATAATTGTAAAAGATATCTGACACACAATATACTAAAAGCAAACATTTCCTTTAAGCCTTTGAAAGAAAATAGACTGTTTCCTAGTAACAACATCACATCAACATAAGAACTGATAATATAGAGTGAGAAATAAGTAGATCTTTGATCTTAAAAGAAACACATGTTAGTACCTCACTCAAAGACAATGATTTTCAAAAACCAACTAGTTCTGGTTTCAAATCTAATTAAAATTTAGGATATTTTCATTATTAAAGTCCATGCTCAAGTATTATTTTTTCTTTCTTTTTTTTTTTGTTGTTGTTTTGTTTGTTTATTTAGTTTTGTTGCAAATTTACAGACTATTCAAATTCTTCATTTAAAATACTCAGGCTAGGGTGCCTGGGTGGCTCAGTGGGGTTAAAGCCTCTGCCTTCGGCTCAGGTCATGATCCCAGGGGGGAGCCTGCTTCCCTTCCTCTCTCTCTGCCTGCCTCTCTGCCTACTTGTGATCTCTGTCTGTCAAATAAATAAATTTTTAAAAAATCTTAAAAAAAAAAATATTCAGGCTAGGGGCACTTGGGTGGCTCAGTCTATCAAGAGTCCCGCTCTTGGTTTTGGTTCAGGTCATGATATCAGAGTGGTGAGATGCAGCCCTCCACTGCCAAGTCTGATTGAGATTATGAAACAATTCAGTCTTTTCCTACAGAATATCAAATCCATTAGTAATCAATTAATTTCCATAACTAATTTTTTATAGAGATTTTACTCATTTATTGGAGAGAGATTGAGAGCAGGAGCAGGGAGGAGGGGCAGAGGGAGAGAGAGAAGCAAACTCCCCCGTGAGCAGGAAGCCCAATGTGGAACTTGATTCCTGGACCCTGGGATCCTGACTTGAGCCAAAAGCAGATGCTTAACAGACTGAGCCACCCAGGCGCTCTCCAGAAATAATTTTAAATTAGCTAAATTAGTAATCAGCATTTTTGAAGGTGAAGTCTAAATTGCTTTTTTTCTTAAATCTTACCTTGTCAAATAAATTGATAGCAAAAAAGAAAAATATTGAAAGTTCTGAAGATAGTTTATGGTGCATGCTACTACATCTCTTATATTGTTATTTTTTACTTTGGAGGAAAACTGACAATTCTATCAATTAGTCATAACTTAGCTATCACTAATTAATATTACTACATAAGGAACAAAATACTACAATTATCTCGTATAGTTACAGATTATAAATCAATTTAACTTGAAACTATTGTTTAACTGTGCAGCATTTAGCATAAGTTTATTTAGTTGAAAATTCCTAGATATTATAGCCTAAAATTGAGTATATCAGTTTGTCCATAACATTTTAACCTGAGTAGGTTTTTTTTTTTACTTTTTAATAAGGAGTTTTCTTTTCATTAAATTTTTTAAAAGATTTTCTTTATTTATTCATGAGAGACAGAAGGAGAGAGAGAGGGAGTCAGAGGAAGAGGGAGAAGCAGGCTCCCAGAAGAGCAGGGAGCCTAATGCAGAACTCCATCCCAGGACCCCAAGATCATGACATGACCTGAAGGCAGACACTTAACCGACTGAACCACCCAGGCACCCCTCTTTTCATTAAATTTTGATATTATTTTGAAAATTATCTGCAGGTCTGGTTAGTTTATAACCTATTGACCTAACACAATATACTTCTCTTAGAGAGCACATAATATTTGAGGACGTGAAAGGAGGAAAGATAACTGTTAGTTCCTCTGACATCTGACAAGAATAAGATTTCTTTGAAAATGTTAGTTAGGTGGTGAGATGACTTTAATTTAAAAACACGGTTCAACCGTTGTCTTATTTTTTATATGGCAGTGATATAATTTAAATATCCCAGAATATCATTGTGATGCTCAAATAGCTGCCTAACAGATGTTTGTTTTATTTTCTTGGGACGACTGTTGTGTAATAATATTTTTAATATGTGACCTACAGTGTTGGATTTTTTTTTAAGATATTGTGTATTTATTTATTTGACAGACAGAGATCTCAAGTAGGCAGAGAGGCAGGTGGAGAGAGGAAGGGAAGCAGGCTCCCTGCTGAGCAGAGAGCCGGATGTGGGGTTCGATCCCAGGTCTCTGGGATCATGACCTGAGCCGAAGGCAAAGGCTTTAACCCACTGAGCCACCCAGGTGCCCCCAGTGTTGGATTCTTAAGACTTCTGCTTCTCTTTCTCCCTTTAAAGACTGTCGCAAACTCTCAAGGTCCTTCTCTAATCCTCTTTGTGCTCTCTGCAGCTGCCATTGACCAACTTAGGTCCATCACTTTGCTACAATTCCCATTCCCATTTCCCAACCTCTTGTGCTCCTCCTTTATGTACAATGACTATACTATCACAGGATTAATAGGTAACATTTAGCTAGGTACTGGACTAAGTGTGTTCCAACACAATCTAGTGTGATTTTCACAGTATCCCTTTGAGGTGTGTGTTCTTCCATTCTGCATTTACAGGTGACGACACTGGAGGCTGGGGAAGAGGAGGAGAGAGTGGTTTATATCTATGGATTTGAATCTCAACCCTGCCACATGTTAACTAGTTGAACTCAAGAACATTATTTTACCTTCCTTAATCTCTTTTGTCATTGGTAACACTGGAGATAATAACACAATAGTTAGTACCTAATTTGCAAAACTTTGATAGTCAAGACAACCAGTGTAAATGACATATTGTAGAATATGCCATATTGTAATAGTCCAAGTAGTTAAGCTCTATAGACCTGAGTTCAAGTCCATCACTGGCAATTCTACTTCCTACTATATCTCTCATGTCCTGGTTATCCCCATAACTGTCTTGTACTTTAGATGACATCATTTGTCATGAACAAATACATTAGCTTTGTAAAGTAGCTGCCTCTCTTAGGTGTCTTTTCTAATTTGACTTCCACTCTGATGGCAGAAATACGGTTCTCTATTACCTACAGAAGAATAAAAGCAAATTCTTAGCAAAGCATATCTGATCTTTCAAAATCTTTACTGAGTCTATTTATCTAGGCTTATTTTTCATCTCTTGCCATTCTGACCCATGCCCCCATACCATTCACTATAAAGCTTGTGAGCACAGTATTCCATCTGCCATGCAATCTTCCTATGTCTAACCCCATTTTTGTCTGACTAGGACCTTCTCAATCAACCATCAAGAAATATCTCAACTTCGTCTTCTTTCTGAAATTTCCCAGTTCCCTTTACTCCCTGTCCCTACACCCTCAACACATAATTCAGAGTGGACCACAGGTTTTAATATTTGACTCCTTGAGAGGTTATTTATTCATTTCTGTGCTCCCATCTCCCGGCAGTTAGAAGGAATTTACAAAACAATAACAAAAAGTAATTAGGCTATTATTTAACTGGTGAAAAATGACACCTGTGAATAGGTGAATTATTAGAAATTGTCCTTTTCTATATCACTTATACTATTAAAAAATCTCTGTTATTGGACCATTAATTACCTAATCAGGGAATGATCAAAAGAAATGCCACACCAGGACCTTATCTGATTAAGTTAAAAACAAATTCTTTATCTATAGCAAAAACAGTGACAAAAACAAACCAAAACAAAACATAGCTCTTCCACACTACACATGTTTACATAGGAACTGCACTAACTTATTGTGTCTCTTTGTGTTAGCACCTCTTCATTTTCATTGACGTTGTTTCCAGTATGTGGTACTTGTGACTGGAAAGATGAGCACATGACCATCTCCTCTTCTCATTCTGTGCAAATATGGGTACGCACTTCCTTGACTTGTTGCTTAGATACCCTGTTTGTTGTGTTATAACTCTTTAACCTGAACTGCTTCCTATGGTCTGAATGTTTGTATTACCTCAAAATTCACATGTTGGAATCCTTATATCCAATGAGATGGCATTAGAAGATGAGACTTTTAGGGGGATTAGGTCATTGGGGGGATCCCTCTTGCCTGGGATTAGTGCTCATAAATGAGACCCCATGGAGCTCCTTAGCTCCTTTCATCACAGGAAGATACAAGAGGAAGTTTGAAACCTGAAAGAGGTTTCTCACCCATGAATGTTGGTACCCTGATTTCAGACTTCTAGCCCCCAGAACTAGGAGAAACAAATTTCTGTTGTTGTTGTTGTTGTTTTCTCAAGATTTTATTTATTTATTTAACAGAGAGAAAAAGAGCATAAGAACAAACAGGGGGAGTGGCAGGCAGAGAAAGAGGGAGAAGCAGGCTCCCCGCTGAGCAGGAAGCCAGATGTGGGGCTTGATTCCAGGACTCTGGGATCATGACCAGATGCTTAACTGACTGAGCCACCCAGGCTCCCCATTTCTGTTGTTTATAAGCATCCCAGTCTGTGGAATTTTGGTATAGCAGCTCAAATGAACTAAAACACTGCTGTTTTGAAGTTACCGTGAACAACTTTCTTACCAAGTTGGCTGACTTTAAGAGTATTGAATTCTTAGCCTTTTTGACCTCTATATCATGCAACACTATTTTAGAAAATTATTTCTCTACTGATTTCCATGAGATCATGCTTTGATTACTTTCTCATTTTATAAAGGTCTGCATTAAAAAATTCAAATTTATAATTATGTCATTCTTTACTCTCAAGCATCTGCTCACTTTTATCTGCAGTCAGTCCTCTCTTCCCCTCTCTTCTATTCTTTTCCATGACATTAGCTCCTTGTGGATAATTCCCAAATCTGCATAACTTAGGCTCTATTTACCTGCACTCCATTTCTAGTTCTTAACCACAAAGGTATCTTCTACAAATTCAAATTCATTTATTAAACATGAAATATATGAGTAATGCCTGGGTAGCTCAGTCGGTTAAGCATCTGCCTTCAGCTCAGGTCCTGATCCCAGGGTCATGTGATCAAGTCCTACACTGGGCTCCTTGCTCGGTGCTTTTCCCTCTGCCTGCTGCTCCTCCTACTTGTTCTCTCTCTCTCACAAATAAGTAAATAAAATATTTTTTAAAATAAAAAATAAACATGAAATATATGTTTTTTTCAATTTTCTGAATTTTTCTATTGTCAGTGATTATCACTTTCTTTTTTTAATTTTTCCATCCTACGGGAATCCTTCTGATTATCTTTACTTCTTTCTTTTCCATAATAAGGCATATTGAAACTATATCCAAGCCCTCTTTTTCTCCTCTGTCTTACAGTGCACTTTCTCAACTGTTGGGCATTTTGTTTGGCTCTTCTCACCCTAATTCACTTCTTTCCTTCATCTTGGGCACATAGTTGATTCCACCCCTGGCTGAGACCTGCCATGTGACTTAGTATGGGCCAATGGAATATGAGCAGAAGAGAAGTGGGCAACTTTCACCTCCCTTGCTTAAAAGATGCTTCCCTTGGTTTACTCATCCTCCTTTCCTTTCTGCTGGCTCTACAGGTTGATGCCCTGAGGAAATTTGGGAGCCAGACATGGAATAGGCTGAAGCAAGCCCCAAGACCCTAAGATGATCTCCTAGAAGAGAGCCAGTTACCCACCTTGGACTGAAAGAGAAATAGGCTTCAGTTTATTTTTGTAGGTGGCTCCTTTAATAAAGCATGTTAGCCCTGATTCTAACATACTAATTATTACCAAATCAACAGTCAATTCTATGCCTATCAATACTTCACCAGAGTTCCTGCCGTGTTCTTGTTCATTACTCTACTTTCTCGTTCTCGTTCACGGAGGCCCAGGACTTTGGCCCTGAGAACTTGTTTTGGCAATAGAAGAGGGTCACAACTTTCTTATAGGCTGAAGTAAATAGATTTGAAGCCAAAATTATATATCTACCATATCTTAGGGAGAAATTGAAATAAAAATCAGGCAGTCTTGTTCTATCCAAAGAGAGAAGAATCTGAGAATCAGGCTGGAGGATGGAAACTGGAGAAACCAAATGGCAGTAGGGGTCTTCAAAGCAAAAGGTGGAAGACAACGCCTGGCGAGACTCCTTCAGCTGGGAAGGAGAGCCATGGAGTTTCAGGGGAGGAATGTGGCTTTGGGTCAGACTAGGGAAGGGAAGTGCATAGATTCTAACCTAGAATCTCTTATTTCTTCACTTTCCAGGGTGTACTTTGGTTCAACAAACAGAGGTCTTCCCAACTAGAGACAAAGGGCTTCAAATTAATCTTATTAAATCTGCTTTCATCATGTCAATTATGCACTGCATGATTAAAACACTATATGGGAGGCGTGGTTGGCTAAGTCAGTCAGGCCTCTGCCTTCTGCTCAGGTCATGATCCCAGAGTCTTGGGATCAAGTCCCCAATCAGGCTTCTTGCTCAGTGGGGAGCCTGCTTCTCCCCCTGCCTGCTGCTCTCCCTGCTTATGCTCTCTTCTCTCTCTCTCTCTCTGACAAATAAATAAATAAAACCTTAAAAAAATAATAAAATACTATAAACTATAATACTTCGTAAAATATGGTACTAGCCTGAACTGAAACAATGAAGGAAAGGAGAAAAACCCAGAAACACGCCCAAGAAAATTTAAAACCTTTGTATCTAATAAAGCACCAAACACCAATGATCTAAGTGTTGATTTTCCCATAAAAGTTTTAGGAAACTAAATTATATAATGTATAATTAATACAACCTTAAGTTGATTTGTCCCTTCCATTGTATACCAAATTACTCACTAATTAAATAACCTGATTCACCTACTCATTTATTAATTCAACAAATATCTTCTGAGTAGCTACTGTGCCCTACACTTTGGGATTGTAATTTTTATAAGACCTACTCTGTCCACTAATAGACCTCAGAGTCTACATGGGAAGAAGAGACAAGTAGAGAGAAAATAGAGGGGGTAACAAATTGAGGTTAAGCAAAGGCTTCCAAGGTGAGACCTCAGTGAGGAATCAGTATTAGTCTGGGAAAGAGGAGGGATAGGCAGAGGTGAAGGAAAGCTTTCCAGCAAGGAGAACAAGATATGTTGAGACTAGAAACAGAATAAAATATTTTACTTTCTGAAAATTAAAAGAAGTTTAAGAAGGTGGCCATTGGCATGTTATTCAAATGCCTTCTTGATCTGCTTAGTGCAGATAGAGATAGAGATAGAGAAGACAGGCCCAATATCAAGATATCTTCAACATGTCATTATATTCAGGAGGGTGGAGGGGAATGTCATATTGACAACTGGTATCAGAAGAAAAATGTGCAAATAAATGACATGAGCAGGCAGAATTATTTAAAGTTGTTAATGTGTTGACTATTTATAGTAAAAGTTGTGGTTATCTTTTCAGGAACACCAATATCCGGGGAGAAAAAGAATGTTAAGAAAAAACAAAACGTTAATTTTTAAATACTTTCTTAATCTCATTAATGGAGCTTTCTTGGTAAGTCTTTATAATTATTTCATAAAGAAAATGTAATGCATTTTTATTGGCAAATATAAGCACTGACTCTCTTTTCTGTAGGTTCTCGGACTTTTACTCATGGGATTTGGTACCTGGCTCTTATTAGATAGAAATAATATTTTCACAGCTTTGGGTATGTATGTATTTTTCTTTTGCTCTCTGAGTGAAGCCAGGCATTCCATTTTAAATAACTGCACACATGATTTATTCAGCAGGTGGCACTATTTCTCCAAAATTCATTAAGCATTGTCCAAGAATGGAAGATTGTGGATTGTTCTAACACACTCTGAAAGAAAAGAGTGTGGAGACCAACATAGTGCTCGAGTTAAATCATTTCTTTTAAAACTCAATTACTCTCACGATCATGTTACAAATAAAATAAAATATTATTCAAATATAAATGAAATAGTTGAATGTGTTTAACTGAATTTAAAAACCCTCCATTTTACAATTTTGTGGTATGCTGTGGTCACTATGGACTGAAGTTTAACAGACAAAGTGTTATTTTCGAATGCATATCCTTGGTGGTTGAAAAGGAAGCCATATTTCAAGTGCTCGGTAGTCCTATGTGATTCTTTCCACTTGTCAGTAAGTTCTATTAGACAACACTGTTATCATTAAATGCATGACAAAAAGCATGCGTACTGTAGGACAAACATTCCTTTGTGGACTTCAAGTAAGAAAAAAATACATATGTAGGAAAACAAAAGCTAAATGAAAAGACTTAATAGGTAATAGAGTGTTATAACATTTTGAATAATTTAGTTAAACTTCACCTACACCTAAATGCCTGGTATCTTTATTCTCTTCTCTTCATATGCTTTGCTTATGGCAAAGTATTCATGATGTCCGAGTGCACACCTGGTTTGCTCAGAGTACACGGGTGTGTGGAGATCTTATGACAGCCTTTCTGTCTTCTTTTCCTTCCCCAGAAGAATGGCAATGATAGCTTCCACTTCTTTAGTGTTCCCATACAGTATCTACTTTAATAATGTAGTAAAAGGTAAAGCAAAAGTCGTTTTCTTTTCTTTCCCTCCATTATGGAATTGAAAGATAATTCTCATTAGCCTTAACCTTAATTCACCTTAACCTTAACCTTAATTCACCTTAATGTACTTGAATGTGAGGGGGAAAAAACCCTAAACAGTCAGAAACTTATCCTTTAATTTCTAGCTTTTTCTTTTTAAATTATGTATTTAAACATTTAGCGACATCTCAGCTAAGATTTTAAGATATGGGACTGAAAATAACCAGTTTGTGGCAAGACACTGGTTGGTTCCTCCCCTCTCTTTTATCTGCAACTTCCAGTGAACTTACCTCTTCTTAAAAATGATTCTGCCTTCACCTCTCCATTTGTAGTAACACCAGGCCACCTGCGATTCCTATTTTCCTTCCCTTTGCCACGATAATAACGTCCAGTAGCCTTGTGTTCTGATCTCCTTTCTCAGCCATCTTCCAAATGCCACCAAAATAATTTAAGATGAAAATCTACCCATATAATATGAAAAGCTTTTTTCTGGTTCCCCGCTGCTATTTTTTAGTCATAGGACAAATACTTACAGAGTCTATTCTACATGTTAGGCACAATTCCGTGAGCGGAGGACAAGACAGATTTTTGTCCTCCTGGAGCTTAATTCCAGTGATGAAGACCGATAAGAGCCTAAAAATGTGTATAATTTGGCCCCAGCAAACCTTCCCAGTTTCACCTGCTTCCGACCCTAAGGGCCAGCAAAACTGGATTTCCAACACAAACTGTGCTGTTCTGTGTCCCAGAATGCCTCTGCCATTCCAACCGAGATCCTTCCAGTTCTCATTTGAAGCCCAAGCACAGTGTTGCCTTCACCAGCAATCTTACCTAACTACACTCCCCAATCTCCTTCCTCTACTGGCTTAGGGGCTCCTGTACCAAGGGGTGTGCTGGTACACGTTTAACAACTGGCTCTGGGATAGAAAGTCTTGATTTATGGTATTTACTGATTTCTGTGGTTTAAAGATATAATGCCACGACGGCTGATTTCACAGTGCCAACATGGTTGGCTGATGAATTTTGTGAAAATTGAGCAGTTGGCGTTTCTGAGCCAGAACAGGCTGGCTCCAACATCTGTTCTCCCATAAAACCTGGGACATATTTAATTTATTTCTTCTTCTTCTTCTTTTTTTTTTTTTAACAAATATTTGTTAGGCACTTAGTGTTCTACAGTCTGTGTCATAACACAAAGCATTTAACAGTTAGTTTGTTGACTATATAAATATATATATAGTCTCTAGCACAGAGAGCCCAGTCTAGATGAAGAGAGAGAATAAAACATACTTTTAATGGGGTCATATTACCAATAAACTCAGACTTTCATATAAGAAAAACTTGACCCACATGTGTGTAGATGCCCCCCAAATTTTTATGAATAAATTCATAAACATTTAGATGTTCATTAAACATAGAAGAGTTCACCCCCAGAAAAATTTCTGCTTTCATAGAAGACAACGAAGATAAGGCAAAGGGAAAGAGATCTTTTGAGATTGAAGAAATTTTCTATTATATCATTAATGGAAGAAAAATTGTTACCAAGACTAAGTAAGAGGGTGTTAGAATGAAGTTTAAAAAAGAGAGATGGAGAATCCTACAGGTTTGGCAGAAACTGCTTGGGGAAATCTTGGGTTACTGCATATATTATTAAATAGAACACAACATTACTTGATAATAATCTATTTTGTGGTTTCCACAGATGAAAATAACCACTTGATAGTATATATTTTTCAAATTTTGATGGGAACTGGATCTGCTATTGTTCTTCTTTGTCTCTTGGGTTATTTGGGAATTCACAACGAAATCAGATGGCTCCTACTTCTGGTATGTATTTCATTTTAATAACCTGAACGAATTTGTATCTTCGATTTTGAGTGTCTGTGTCTCACAAATGAGAAATAATGATTTAAATCACCGTAACATGCAGCATAGGGAATAAGGTAAATGAAGCACTCCCTTTTGAGAAGCTTCTAGGTAGAATGTTCTCGGAGAACTTTCCATGGATCAAATCTGGACTTCTGCACTTAACACTTAGATATTACTTTTTAACAGAGTCAATAGGAATCCATCTCCTAGGGTAAACTACAATTAACCAAAATTAAGAATCTGAAGACTAAAATCCAAATAAGCTATTAAGATCAACAAGCAATGGGACCCAGCAAGGAAAACATGTCCTGTACTCAGCATGTTTTTTCCCTGTGGGAATGCCATGTGGGAAGCTAACTTATAACTGAGATCACAATTTATTATTTAACAGAGAAATAAAACTGCTGAGAGACCAGACTCTGGCATCTGGCTAGCACACTATGTCTCCCTAATCATATAATGTGAAAAGATAAACTATAATTAGGAATATAGACATGAACATGAGTCATTTACCATACACATGGCAGGTATGGATCACAATTCACACACTCAGATGAAACATAGCTTTTTAACATTTTTTTTTAATCAAATCAGTTTTGATTCGCAGGCACTCTCTTGTCCAACAAAATGAAATTCAACTGCAGACATTGTGTCTCTTACCAGGAAGAATGAGGAAAGACTTAGCTTTTATGCAGCACTGAAAGTCTGGGTTGTCAGTCACTGTAGACACTGGTTATCAGCCTTCACTGGTTACCATGAAAACTCTCACTTTCCCAGCTTGCAGGATCCCTTCCAGTCTATTCATTCTGCTGTTTGAATGGCCCAGAGTGGGAAAGGCAGAGCAGCTCTTCACACAGTTTACAGTATATCATCCAGAATATCATATAGTTTACCGTACAGTACAGCAGTGAAACCTTTTGCGAAGGACTGGTAGAGAGCCAGGACCTCAGCTCCTTCTGCACAGTATGCTTCCCCTGAAACATTCACCTTCCCAGTGACACAGCAATTAAAGGACTAACGCCTGACACAGGGATTAGTTATTTCCCAATAATTGATAGCTCTTCTAATTTGAATATTCCTCCGGCAGAGGCTTTTTGGGCAAAGCTGGAAACCACACTTCCTTTTCCCTCTGTGGTCTGACCACTCACCTGGGGAACGCCAGGAAGCCCAGTGCGAGACTCTGTTGTTCTGGGAATGAATAAGCCTCCACGATCAGTCTCAGACTCTTTTTAGTCTAAAAAGAGACTTCACTCTCTCTTCTCAAATCCCACCTTTCTCTTCTTCCATAATACTGAACACAATTTTCTCATTGGGCTTCTAATTTTGGATGTGGAGACCAGGACAGAAATGACTTACAGGAAAGTTTTGATTTGCTCCTTGTCATAAATTTCCATTTAGGCAAAGAAAGCACAGAGCTTTCTAGTGTAAGACGGGGTCAGTAAGGAAAGGGGAAACTAGAGGGAGAAAAACAGACAACTTCTAAGTTTCTCCCTTATGGGATTCGAGTATTAATGGGCTGTGACTGAGAAGTCTGACAAACCTCATCATAAGGAATGTACATAAGACTAGGTTCTGGAGCCAAGACAACACACTCTTCTCTGGATGCCCCAAGGAAGGGCACTGCTACATTTGGCCATCAGGCCACTTTTGTTCTTCTCTTCTGCATTTACCAATACTTTTCTGATGGAAACATTTTTCGTTTAACCATGTCAATTCACACAGTCAGGTTATGGCCAAATTTTATATGCCTAAGTACTATACTTTGGCTTAATGGTGACTTTGCACACCCCTACTCCACTTGAATAGATATTAGTTTTACAGTTTAAACTTTGTTTTTGGTTCTGTTTGGGGTTTTGTTTTGTTTTGTTTTTAGGATTTTCTTTTCTTGAGAGAGGGAGAGAGACAGAGCATGACTTGGGGGGGAGGGGCAGAAGAAGAGTGAGAGCAGACTCCCCACCAAGCAGGGAGCCCCACACAGGGCTCCATCCCAGGACCCTGAGAACATGACCTGAGCGAAAGGCAGACGCTTAACTGACGGAGCCACCCGTCAGTGGCACCCGGGTGCCGCTTTGGGACAGTTCTATTTCCCTTTTTTTAAAAGTTCTTGGGCAGTATCTCACTGTACTCTTTAAGTACTAATAACACAAAAATACACTGAATTTTTCTTATTATGATAAACATCTAACTACTGTTAAAAGGGAATCTTCAAAGGTAAAAATCATGCCTTACATTTGTGTCAATGAACATGTGTCAGAGACTTGATTTAAATCATCAGTAAGGGAACCAGTAAGAAGTAACACTGGTTGAAGGAGAATTAGAGATTTATATTCTCTATAGACTATATTCATTTGCCTTTCCATGAATAAGAATCATTTTGCATTGCTATGGACGGGAAACTTTTGTATTACTATCAGAATTCTGTAAATTAACTATACCGATTTGAACGGTAGGTTCATCAAAGGTAATATTGCATACCCCCACAGGATCAGAACCCTGGGAATGTTCATTAGACCACAACCAGCTTGCCATTAAAAAGAAACCCAGTAATATTCTTTCATTGTTTTACACAATTTTTCCTGACTCTACCAATTTTCTTTTAGTGAATATTAACAGATAACGTATATAGAAGTATTAAAAAGCTGAACTTTTAAACATTTAAAGACCATATTTTTGTCTCTGAAATGTTTGTCTCTGAAAATAGGAAGTATAATTTATATCAACCAAATTTTAGTTAACTGTTTTAAAGTAGTAATGTTTAAAATATGTGAAATTAAGAATACTAACAGTAAGTCATTCTTATATTTTAGTTAGTTAAATATTCATACTGCTAATTTTAAAAAATCATTATAAATTCTAGATAATATGTGCTACTATGTACTCCTATAATGAAGAAGATTGCAGTGACCATAAGTTTAAAAAATATAGTTACATAACTGAAAATAATTTTACTTGACTGGGATAGAAGTATTTTCATTTTTTAAAGGAATAGTTTAAATGTATATACAGACTTAATTTTACTCTAGCAGATGCTTTTTGTTACTTTCTGGGGTTTATTGTTATTGTTACTTTGCACCTGACAGGTTTGTGTAGTAGGTCTCAATTCAGTGAGCTTTCTATTGTTAGCAGACTGTATATTAAGGGAAGGTCCAGATAAGTGAGTTCCCTGCTATGACAGTTTTGGATCTGAATGAAGGAAAATCATAAACAACTTTGTTAGACCAAGTGGTCTATAGCGTGCTCACTGAACACTATCACTTCTCTCTTAATTCTTATCCAAATGCTCAGTGAATTTTATTCTTTGCCTTTTTGTTTGAATAACTTCACTCATGTATATGAAAGCAGGGGACCATCAATACCTGTGTGTATTTTAAGACTGTATGTTTCCTAGACATGTGTTTTGCCATCACTGAAACATCTAAGACACATATTAGAAGCATAGTTGCCATCTCTGTTTTTCTTTTGTTTCAGTACACAGCACTGTTAATGTGGGCCTTTGGTGTTCAGGTTGTGCTTTCAACATTCGTCTTCATAAAGAAAAAGGAGGTATGGAAAGATCATCCTTTTATTTGAAATCTAAAGAAAATTAGATATCTTAAATTATTGAGACCTATGAGCCTATATTAAGAATGAAAGGTAAATGGCGGGGGGGGGGGGGGGGGCGTTCATTAGAGGTACTATACAATTCTATACAGAAAGGGCCAGGGGTCAGATATGAAAGGGGGCTAGGGAAATTTATCTTCAACAGCAGAAGATTGAGAAAAATATAAATAACAAAGAACATGGGGGAAGAAGGGGTGATACTGAGTGTAGAAAATCCAAAATTGGCCCCCCAGCCAACTGTGGCTACCACGACTGACCCAATTCTATTTTTCTATATAGACTAACCATACTTTATTTTTTGTAAAGAAATACCTTTAGAAGTGTACAAATTTGAAATTTAGTGATTTTACTTAAATGAGATAAACTGGAAGCATCTAGGTAGCTCAGTTCGTTAAACATCCAACTCTTGGTTTCAGCTCAGGTCATGAGCATGGGTTGTGAGATCAAGCCCTGTGTCAGGCTCCCTGCTGAGTGGAGAGTCTGCTTGAAGATTCTCTCCCTCTGCCCCTCCCTGCCCACCCCCTCAATTAAATTTTTTAAAAAATCTTTATAATAACAAATGAATAAATAAATAAATAAATAACTGAATAATTCATGTATTTTGCGCAGGTGTGGGTCATGAGTGATTTGATTAATCACAATAAGATTTACATGTATCAAATTAACATAAACACATATAATAAATTATCTGGAAAAAAACTTTTGGAAACAACACTTACCTATTAAGGTCAATGATGACTTGCAATTTTTAAAGATATTTCATGATTTCAGTGCAATCACGGTCTATATTTGTGTCGTGGGAGATTGTCCTGCAGGGAAAGAACACGGACTTGAAGTCATACGGATCTGCAGATGGTTAGAGCTCAACAAGCTACATCACAGCCCTGAGCCTATGTCTTCATCTGTATATACACTTCACTCCTACTTCCCATATAGAGTGAACATCAACTGACAACTTAAAAAGTTTCTGTTACAGAGTAGCTACTTAAGGACTCTCTTCCTTTCCTTAATTAATTTCCAAAGAAGCCCCTGACTCATTCCCTGTGCTTCCTAGCCTTTAAATTCTCTCTGATGTAGAATCCCAAACAACGACCAAACCCCAAAAAAATCTTTCGTACATAACACCATTGCCCTCCAACTTCATTTGCTCTCCTATGCTTGGTATCTATCCTGGATATCTAATCACTCAGGACTTCTTGCTAATGACCTAACACTTAGTACTAAAATTTCTTCTCATGTGTGTGAGAGAGAGTGTGTGTGTGTGTGTGTGTGTGTGTGTGTGGTATGCAGCATGTGAGTTCTGTAAAGCTGTTTTTTTTTTCCCATTTTATTTATTTTTTTCAGCATAACAGTATTCATTGTTTTTGCACAACACCCAGTGCTCCATGCAAAACGTGCCCTCCCTATTACCCACCCCCTGTTCCCCCAACCTCCCACCCCTGACCCTTCAAAACCCTCAGGTTGTTTTTCAGAGTCCATAGTCTCTTATGGTTCGCCTCCCCTCCCCAATGTCCATAGCCCCCTCCCCCTCTCCCAATCCCACCTCCCCCCAGCAACCCCCAGTTTGTTTTGTGAGATTAAGAGTCATTTATGGTTTGTCTCCCTCCCAATCCCATCTTGTTTCATTTATTCTTCTCCTATCCCCCTAACCCCCCATGTTGCTTCTCCATGTCCTCATATCAGGGAGATCATATGATGGAGGTTCCTCAAAATGTTGAAAATAGAACTACCCTATGACCCAGTAATTGCACTACTGGGTATTTACCCTAAAGATACAAACATAGTGATCCGAAGGGGCACGTGTACCCGAATGTTTATAGCAGCAATGTCTACAATAGCCAGACTATGGAAAGAACCTAGATGTCCATCAACAGATGAATGGATAAAGAAGATGTGGTATATATACACAATGGAATACTATGCAGCCATCAAAAGAAATGAAATCTTGCCATTTGCGACGACGTGGATGGAACTAGAGTGTAAAGCTGTTTTTGTGGCAAACCACTACATCCTAGCTGAACAGCCTCTCACTTTGGGATCTGGTGATACAACTTGAATATAACATTTCGGGATCTTTTGCACATAAATTTAATTCATCAACGTTGTCCATAGTCACTTAGCTATTATTCACATACTCATCTCTACTTAAGAATCAGAAAGGCTGAGACGCCTGGGTGGCTCAGTGGGTTAAAGCCTTTGCCTTTGGCTCAGGTCATGGTCTCAGGATCCTGGGATCAAGCCCCGCATCAGGCTCTCTGCTCGGCGGGGAGCATGCTTCCTCCCCCTTCTCTCTCTCTGCCTGCCTCTCTGCCTACTTGTGATCTCTGTCTGTCAAATAAATAAATAAAATCTTTAAAAAAAAAAAGATTTAAAAAAATCAGAAAGGCCATTTGAGAATAATTACCATGTGCCAGAAATTGGGATAACCACTTTATAGGCAATATAGTTTTGATCCTCACAACAACCCCCAGAGATGCATTGTTAGTCCTACTTTCTAGAACAGGAGACTGAGACTTTGAGAGGAGAAATACCTGCTAAAATACATCATGGCCAAATGATAGGGCCTGGATTCAAACACTTATTAACTGAGTCTAGAGCTAACAGCTTTGTTTACATTGATTTTTCTTCTATATTCATATTAGATTAAGCTCTTAGGAGCCTCTAAATCTTTTATGCCACTTACAGCACCCAACAGTGTTGGAGGTACAGTAGGGCTTCAATAGATGTTTGTCAAAATAAATATGGGTGAGGGAGTTTTATTTATATAGTAGTCACAACGATCATATGTGATACTCTTATGTACTAAGATGTGATTTATATATACTCTGGATCTCCTGAATAATGCTTTAGAGGGTAAATAAGGGCTTAGGTCTGCTCCTTCCCCACAACAATATGAAATGGAAAAATATTTTCTATTCTAAATAAAACTTGGGTGCCTGGGTGGCTCAGTTGATTAAGTGACTGCCTTCGGTTCAGGTCATGATCCTAGAGTCTTGGGATCTAGTCTCACATCAGGCTCCCTGCTCAGCAGGGAGTTTGCTTCTCCCTCTGACCCTCCCCCTTCTCATGCTCTTTCTTTCACTCTTTCTCTCTCAAATAAATAAATAAAACCTTTAATAAATAAATAAACTTAGAAAATAAGTTCAATAAATAACTTAGAGATCTTTATATTATTCTAATCTTAAATGCATTAAAGCATAGATATATAAGTAACTGTGTGAGAGTTTAACTTGTACACATGGTTTAATTGCTGTAGTACTCCCACCAGTAATTTTATTTTCATTACTCAAAGACAGCATAATACAATGGGAAATCACTAGACTAGAATTCAAATGAACCATATTTAAAAGTCTCAGCTCCTCATCATTATTCATGTAAACAAAGCAAATAACTAAATTCTCTGAGTATCTATCTCCTTGTTCACAAAATGGAAGTACTATCTCTGCTTTCTACCTTTTATCTTAGCTACGAAAGTCATATAACCTTTTAAATATTTAAGTAAGTTACTATTAAAGTTTACTTCCACAATATATAAATTTTGAAATAGTAGTTCCCCCCAAACCTTCAAATCTGATTTTTTTGGTTATAGTATTTTGAAATGATAATTTTTTTCAATTAAAAAACATAATTCTTGTATAAATATACAGTAGGCACAAGTCAATGATTTTATTTAACATCTGGATTAATGTGGGAACCGGTAAGAAATGAAAAACAGTTGGAAGGAGAGTCCAAAGAGAAGACAGTAATAAAGATCATATCTTAATATATACAAAACATGGTTGAGGGGAGATACCAGTTACACGCCACCAGGAAAAATTCATTTGTATTTCTCTGACAAAGAATCAATTGTCTAACTATAGCTTACTACGACTTACAAAAGTTGTAAAGTTAAAAACTGAAAAAGGTACAGACGCCCCCATAGGAAGACCCTGAAGTTATGCTAAAGAAAGCCTATTCCTGGTGCACCTGGGTGGCTCATTTGGTTGGGCGGCTGCCTTCGGCTCAGGTCATGATCCCGGAGTCCTGGGATCGGGTCCTACATCAGGCTTCCAGCTCCATGGGGAGTCTGCTTCTCCCTCTGACCTCCCCTCTCATACTCTCTCACTCTGTCTCTCAAATAAATAAAATAAAAAAAGAAAGCCTATTCCATTGGAAAAATACTCAGCAATCTTCTTGGGTCATTTCAAGGTCTTTCACAATTTTTTTCTGAGGGTACAAGAAGAAAAGCAGAATCCTTCAACATTCAGAAGAATGGCACATAACTTTCTCCCTAGTCATAAAATAAATCTCATATATTCCTCCCATAGATCACAATGCAAAAAAACAAATGCCTCCGCACTCACATGATATTGTTAAAAAAGAGAATGAAGAAAAAGAAAACACTTAGGAATAAGCAGAAAACAGCAAACTGACCAGAACACTCTCTAATTAGGAACCATAAAGAAAGTTTCTTTCAGATTTTAACCTTTTTTCTTTACTCAGCCATAAAAAGAATGAAATCCTGCCATTTGCAACAATACGGATGGAGCTAGAGAGTATTATGCTAAGCAAAATAAGTCAGTCAGAAAAAGACAAATATCATATAACTTCAGATTTTTACTTTTCATCAATTTTCAACAGGTTCACCAAGTATTGCATGATAAAATTGACTTAATCATTGTTGAGTATGGATCTAAAGATATGCCTGAAGATATACCCAAATGGATTATTCTGAATTCTCTACAGAAAACAGTAAGAAAAAATGAACATAAAACTAAAAAAAATGAATGTCATACATGATCACCATAGTGTCAATGGAGGAAGGTAAGGGCAGGAGATAGAGATAGAAGAGCAAGAGGTTCTTGTATTTCTTTTCCCCAGAACTGGCTTAATAACACTGTTCCCACTTACAAATCCTGAGTTGAGTTGTTTTTTTAAAGATTTTATTTATTTATTTGACAGAGAGAAATCACAAGAGAGGCAGGCAGAGAGAGAGGAAGGGAAGCAGGCTCTCCGCTGAGCAGAGCGCCCGATGTGGGACTCGATCCCAGGACACTGAGATCATGACCTGAGCCGAAGGCAGAGGCTTAACCCACTGAGCCACCCAGGTGCCCCCAAATCCTGAATTTTATCCTTCTTTTGTAACTTATATCTCCTATTCTTGGTTAACTGATGTGCATTTTAACCTGGTTTCACCTGTAGAAGAGTTGATGGTCTTTGCCAAGTGGGGTAGTCTGCCCTGCGGCACCTGTGAGAGAGAAGCCCCAGGACAGTCTTGCCAGCTGCAGGGAAGCGTGTTGGTTAACATTTGAGCCAGAATGTCAGGTTTGCCATGTAGCTTTTTGACCCTGGACAAGTAAACCTATTAATTTCTATTCCATATTAGTAAAATGGACAGAATAATCCTTGCCTCTGGTTGGCAGGAATCAGTGAAGTCATATATAGAATTTATAGGGAATCTTGGATCTGGAACACAATAAGTAACTAATACTTGTTAGCTAGCATTATTAGGGTTATTTCACAGTTCAAATATATCTAGGCAGGGTACAGGAATGAATATTGTCTTCCAGATGGTTTACAGGAATAGATCAGCACCTGGAAGATCATAAATGCTTGATAAAGAAAATAGCAAGCATTGACATAGCCCCAGACCTTTTTGTAAGCGTTTTGCATGTATCAACTCATCTAATCCTTCCAACCCAATGAAGTAAGAACTATTATCCTCATTTTATAGTTAGTAACATACCCAGGGTCACACAGCTAATTAGGTGGAAGAGCCAAGATTCAATTCCAGAAAATGTAGTCTTAGATGTTGTACTCTTAACTACTATACTAGGTGCCCCAACATAAAAATAGTTATTATTCTTGGTGTGTATGTTAACAGCATACACACCAATAGGTGTGTATACAATAGGAGAATTGAAATATAATTATAAATGCTTTTACTCGTCTTTTTTTTTCCTCTGATATATATGTGTGACGTGTACATGTATTGCCTTTTTGGATTGCATTAGGACTGATGGCAGAGAATCAAACCCTCCTATGAATATAAACTGATGAACAGGAAAACAGTTCTATGTATGACCTCACTATTATTAATGAGAATCAAGCTTATAGTTCCCGTCATGAGTATAGTTGAGATAGTACATACAGATTCGATCAAGCTCATTTTCAATACCTAAACTCTAAAGCATTATTTTAGTCATTCATTTCCAAGATTGTTGGTACATATTGTGACATAGGCAGGACTGATGTCATAACTTTCAATAACAAGGTTAGAAAACAATGAAATATTCACTCCAATGTTGTCTCTTATTTTTGGTGACAAATACATAAGCTGATTCTTTCACATCCTTCCAATTCAACTTTATAGGATTGGAAATGAGATATTTCTTAATCAACTGAGCCACCCAGAAGTCCCGGAAATGAGATATTTCTTAAATATCTTATAATTTCTATGGCTGTTTGCCTTATCATCCTTTTTGGTTCTCTGTGGCCATTTTCACACAATACAAAATTGGAAGTTAATATCTTACATTAATCCTAAGAGAATAAAAAGAACCCTAAATCTCTCTATGTATATTACATACATATGGCAGCATTTGGGGGATAAATATAAAGAGAACTGCTGCAGTGGGAAGGGAGATATGGCTACAGCGATTTTCTCTTCTGTATTCTGGTCCAGACATAATTTGTAGCTTCAGTAAATCAGGTTTACCTTCCATCCTGGGTTCATTTATGCTAAGTTCAGACCTAACAATTTTATGCAAACATAGCCCACTTATATTTAAAGGTCTTTAGTTCTGGTTAGCATCAACAACAGTAGCAACAAAGTAATGGACTAAACCAACAAAACTTGCTTATATTTGTAATTCACTACATTCCAATGGAGAAGAATACATATTCTTCAACTACTTTATTGTGCCTGGGAATCATAATTAACTGCATTTTGAATATTTTATAGAAAATTCATAGATTTTTTTTCTAGTTGCAGTGTTGTGGCCAGTACAATTACACAGATTGGATAAAGAATAAAAATAAAGAAACTCCAGAACAGTTGCCATGTTCTTGCACAAATTCTACATTAAGAAAGTGGTTTTGTGATGAGCCACTGAACGCAACTTACCTAGAGGTAAGGATAAGGCCCTCCAAGTGTTTACAGTGCCTTCTTTATTTTTTTTTCCAAGTCAATTTAGAATTCTGAGCAAAGTTTTATATAAAAACAATTTTATTCACAGTGATTAGGTTCTTCAGTTACTTTATGAAACTAAACTCATAATTAGATGAATAATTATTTCAGGTATATAAAATATAAATTAAATAAACTTTCTGGAATTATGCCATGTAAGTGCTCCTAGAACTTGGGATACCATCAACCTTTCTCTCCAATCCACGTTTCCAGATCCCTGCAGAGAGACGAGGCATTTTTGGTAAATCTCTGGTATATAAGACTGGTAAGGGAGTTGCAGTACCAGAAGCAAAGAGGTATGAGGATTGGCAAAAACTGAAGGGAGGGGAGCCCAGCAATGACAAAAGCAGTGTTCAGGTAAATGTAGCAGAAACAAGAGTAGGGGTTCATCTGCTACTTACATGTATAGGTTACTGATAAATGAGATTTTCATCCCAAGAACTTCTAATATTTTATATAGTTTGTATGCTGATATTATTCTAACTTTAAGATTTATTTTTCAATTACATAATTCATTCATAGATAAATAGAGCCTTATGTTTTTTAAAAAGCTGCTCCTGTTTGGGAAATAATCATTTTAGGTTGAAGTATATACCTTTCTGAATTACAGTAATCTGCAGAAAATTAAATCACTCTCTAGATTGATTTCAGGGCACTGAGCAGGCTCAGTCAGTGGAGTGTGCAACTCTTGATCTCAAGGTTATATGTTTGAGCCCCACATTGGGTATAGAGATTACTTAAAGATAAAACCTTTTAAAAATTTCTGAGTTTAATTACATGACAACATCTTAGCAACTTTAAAAGTAGTAACTGAGACGTCCTGCTATCCTATGAAGTTCTCTGGGCTGAAAAGTCTGGTCTCCAGTTACACATTGACTTGCTTTTTTAGACTTTGGTAAATTATCTCTATGTTTCTTCTTCTTTGTAATGGAATTATATATAAGACCATTTCCATCTCCAAGTCAATCTAAATAACTTTTTTTCCTTAGGGTTGTGAAAATAAGATCAACACATGGTATAGTGGTAATGCTTTAACATTAATTGGAATTAACTTTGGACTTTTGGCTTCAGAGGTAAGCTTTTGTTCATACATTTAAAGGCAAAAAAATATTAAGTAGAAACCATACATCACAAACTACAGAACAACAAACCGGAGTCCTAATCAGACAAATTAATATGTTAGGAGTCAGGGTCTTGAGACTATCCACATCCAGGAGAGATATACATCCTAACTGGAAGTGATATCCCCAAATCAGCCAAGAGGGATGATCAGTTAATAAATGGTCATCCTGGAAGGTAGTGATTTCATCACTTTTAAGATAAAAATACTTCATATCTCGGGGCGCCTGGGTGGCTCAGTGGGTTAAAGCCTCTGCCTTCGGCTCAGGTCACCATCCCAGGGTCCTGGGATCGAGCCCTGCATCGGGCTCTCTGCTCAGCAGAGAGCCTGCTTCCTCCTCTCTCTCTGCCTGCCTCTCTGCCTACTTGTGATCTCTGTCTGTCAAATACATAAATAAAATCTTTAAAAAAAAAATACTTCATATCTCAACAGCAAGAGCCCATGCCAGGCAGTCTTCGTGTTGGCAAACTAGAAATCTAGACCGATGTTTCTTTGACACTAATAAATCTACTATTCACTCATATACTCATTGAATCATTCATTCATTCATTCATTCATTCAATAAATTTGGAAGGAGGAGAACATCTACTGTGTCAGGTACTGTGGTAGCTGTTAGAGATACAACGGGAAGCAAAACAGACACATTTCATGACCTGCAGGGTGTCAGCTGCAGGATCCAGATTCAGAAGGAGAACCTCCTTCTCCAGCCTCCGTGAAGACCAATGAAAGCAGGGAAAGCTTGAGAATTTGAAGAAACTGTGGGAGTGAATACATTATTACAATAAGAACTGAATTGCAATTGCAATGAATATATAACATTGCAATGAATATATAACACATGTTTTGGTCAGAACAGGATACAGCATTTAATTTTATGTTGACCCACAAAGGCATTGACCTAAGGTTCCTAAATTCTCTTCAACTGGTACAGTTATAGTCTCAGAATGGTGAGGAAGACATTCTTTTAAGCAACAATACCATTTTTTGAAATGTGTATTCTCTATTGTGTTCATGCTGCAGTATTTAGACAAGGCTGAATGGGAGATGGTACCTGTGGTCCATTTTACATCTACCCTTTGCATGCCATCTTTAATGATCCTATCACAGTAAGAAGCAATTGGGTAGGACTGAGGACATAGAGAGATGATGAACAAGAACCAGATCAGCAATTCGAGATATCTAGCCCAATGAGAGCCCATGTAATTAAAATTGAACCGTCTATTACTTAGGCCCTCCATAAATGAACTTGGTGGCAGCAAGGTTGCTGTAGGAGACTCAATTTGCAGACTTTTTATTTGCAACCATATGTACCTTACTCAAAAATCTCCCACCCTCTTTGATCCCCTTTCCCTATACAGCATGCATTTAGGTGATTGTAAGTGTTAGCTTTGCAAATCACTCTTATTGATTACATTTTGATCTCCTATCACTTCCTTTCTTCCAGGTTTTGCAAATCTTATTAACTGTTTCTTTCGTCAGACACATCAAGAATAGAATATATGCAGGAATGTGATCTTTGGATTTTAATTTGCCCAGAAGAAACCAGCTAATCCTCAAAATAATCATATCATGTTCTTTTACACCACCCCCCCCACCAAAACAGTTTTGAATTATATTAGTTAACTTTAGGTTTTATTCAAGTCATTGGTTATATGTAACATAGAATTATTGAATATTATAATAAATCACTCTGTGAAAATTATTATTAATTTTGTTTTTCAAAATGTCAAATTCTGCAGTTCAAAACCTTACTTTGAGTTTTCTGAATTCAAAGGATATCATCATATATACTGAATTCAAAATGTGATGAAGTATCACCATATTTCAAGTTTCTTTTGTAGAAAAAAATACATTACGTTCAGAAGACATTAATTAAGTAAGCAATTATGACATGCATCTTACATTTCCAAATTTTAACAAAGCAACACTGATCTGTGGGAGATTTAAAAGAAAGATTGAAAACCATGACACTGACCTCTGTACTGAATTAATCATTTATTTCTATCTTCTGTTTGATGCTTCAAAGTGGATAATAAACTTAAAATTTTACAGACTTGGGTATATGTCAATGACAGTAATAAAATATGAAAATCACACTGAATTTTGAACTGTAATGAAAATCTCTTAAATGATCACTGAATTCCTATACCCAACTTGCTCCTCATTTTCTCCTTTTCCTTAAATTTTGTTCAGTGCTTGCATACACAATTCTCTGAAGGATAGAAAAATAAACTACCTGCTCTATTTTCCTAAAAATGATCTTGTGAGAACAACAAAAAGAAAAATCCTTTGACAAATAAAAAGTGCTGGGGTGCCTGGGTGGCTCAGTGGGTTAAGCCTCTGCCTTCAGCTCAGGTCATGATCTCAGGGTCCTGGGATCAAGCACCTCTGGCTCTCTGCTCAGCAGGGAACCTGCTTCCCCTTTCTCTCTGCCTGCCTACTTGTGATCTCTCTCTGTCAAATAAATAAATGAAATCTTTTAAAAAAACAAACAAATAAAAAGTGCTATGTAAATGTGAGGCAATCATATCATTGTTCCTTATAGCAAAAAGGCTGCCTTGACTTTGAGCAAGAAAGGATAAATTAACCGAAGATCCTACATTGCTCTCACTCCTATGGAAGGCTCATTGTAATTTACTAATTCAATCATATATCTTTCATCCATCTGTTCAGTCCACTGCAGATTTCAAAGACCTATGAACGTTTTAAAAGTCAGTGCAAGAGAAAATAGAATAACCATTTTCTCTAAAGCATCCTGTAAATACACATGCCTTCATTTCTTTAAGAAAGATTATTTGGGGCATTTTTTACACTTTATTATTTTTTTAATTTTTTAATTTTAATCCCAGTAAAATTAACATACTAACTAATATATAACTAATATATTAGTTTCACGTATATAATACAGTGATTCAACGCTCTGTTACATTACTCAGTGCTCACTGGGGTAAGTGTAGTCACTGTCTGTCACCGGGCCCTCTTTGCCACTCCAGAGCCTCACTCAGCACTTCACTATGTAGGTGGCCACCAAATGCCAGTGAACTTTAATATTAAAGTGAGATTATTCAGTATGCTATCAGATAAAACTCAATTGCCCTCTTAGATTGTCTCACTCCTACTGTATTCAATGGTTTTGATTTCATTTGGCCATCATGCATATAATCTTTCCCAACTTGTCTGGTAAACAGTAGCTGCTAGTTCAATTAGTCACTGCCACCCACATCTCCTTTCGCCAGGAAATGAATAGGAGATGTTGGCAGAGCAAAAACTTCTCTAAAAGGATTTCACTGAAACACATTTTTAATAGAATATTGCAACAGAAATACTGCCAGGCAACCCTAAGTGTTTGTTTAATGTTTGCAACATCTGTGTAATATTTTTATACCTTTGTTTTCTTTTTCTGATCTTAGAGGAGTAATTCTTGAGCGTAAGAATCTCTGACAAAGGAAAAACACAAAAATCTAATCTTTCTCGGCCATGATATAAGGCTGAAAACAATAAATAAATAAAAATAAATTTTAAAAAACTATTTCACACCACCTGTTACTTATTATTGTTTAGCCTCTGTTAAATATTTATCGTCTGTATCCCTTTTTATTTTTGAAGTCATCCATTAGATGAAAGAGAATAATTCCAGGAAATCTATAAATGTTTACTGAATAATAATGGATTTTAGCCCTGTACAAATGATAAAACCTGGGAGAGCAGAAGCTATTCCTTGACAAATTAAATTATGGAGATTAAGCATTTGCTATATTCAGAGTATTTGGAACAGTGAAAGGAAGTATTTCTGTACGAAAACTTTGTAATATGAAAACAAAGTGTATAACCATTTTTAAAAAATGGTTATTACTCATTGCATTCAAGGACAGTAGATGTTCTTCTGCATTTCTGAAAAAATTTATGGAATGAAATATACAGAATTGCTGATTTCCTTAATTGATAGTTCGATACAGTTCTTTAACAGTTGTAACAGTTCATTACAGTAATAAGTTATTTTATATCAGGGAAAGAGTGTGAGAGATACTAGACAGTAGCTTATTATCTCTAAGAATCTCTACAGTATTTTAAGAAAATTCAAAAATTTGTTTAATACGTGTATAAATAGCATTTAAATTATCCTGTGCGGTGGAATTGGAGAGAAGATATTGCCTGAAAAAAATTAGTCACTTTATGGTTAATTTTCTAAGGTCTAGGTTCAGAAAAATGCAGGCAAATCAGATTTTACAATTGATATTCAAACGTAAGTTGTTTACTATTTATTCACTTATTTTATTTCACTCAGGAGATAGCTGTAATTTTTTTTTCATTTTGTAACATAATTACTGTAACTATTAAGTTTCCAAAAAGCAGGACGTATCAGAAATATTTAAACAACAAAATCAGATTTAACCACAAAATCAGCAGTTTCATATTGTATTAAGTATACCACTACCTAGTTTTTCTAAATACTAGTAAATGAAAAATGTAGTATGACACGGACTGCAAATTTAAACTGATTGAAATTATAAGAATTTCTTCTGTATTAAAAAATGCAACATGTTTTGAAAGGGCTAGAATGATTCTGCAACAAAGTTTAGCAAACATTACCAACAACTTCTAAGTGAATTATAAACCAAACATTCAAAGCATTGGGAAGGTTATTTTTTAAGGCTGTATGATAAGGTTATGATTTTTAGTGTTTATTTGTATGTCTATTGGTGTTTGGCTTTTCAGGTATAAAATTTTTCTTTTCAATCCAATCTCTTTGGAATACTATGAGATGCCTGAAACTGCATTTAATTAGTAATTCTTACTAAACACAAGAAACAGATAACACTGAATCCCATCATACCAATTTATTATACATTTATATTATAAATTTTTACAGAGTCATGTATTCATCCATATTCATTTAAAATATTACCAGCACAATTTTTCCATCTTTTGGTTTTCGTCTATTTCAAAGGCAATTCTTTTTCTATAATATCTCTGATATTTCCTCCAATTTGCCATCAGAAAATTCAGGCTTTCTGAAACATTACTTATCCTTGTTTTGTCTAAATTAAATCCATGACCCCCAGTATCACAACCACTGCTGGGTGATCTCTCCCTTTCCCAAGGTGGTTCCCCCCTTTCTCCAGGCCTCTACAGGGAGATTTATGTGCTGTCCAAAAGATGAAAAAGAACATCCACGTTGCATTAAGCTCTATACTGCTACTACTACTCCATAAACATTTAAAATGGGGATAGGCTAAAGTTTACCCAATTCACTTGAGCCACCATCATTCATATATATATATATATGTATATATATATATATATTATTGACATATAATGTAGTATTTGTTTCAGAGGTACAGGTCTGTGATTCATCAGTTTTAATTCACAGAGCTCACCATAGCATATACCTCCCCAGTGTCCATCACTCAGCCACCCCATCCCTCCCACCCTCATCCCCTTCAGCAACCCTCAGTTGGTTTCCTGAGATTAAGAGTCTCTTATGGTTTGTCTTGCTCTCTGGTTTCATTCTGTTTCATTTTTTCCTCTCTTCCCCTATGATCCTCTGCCTTGTTTCTCAAATTCCACATATCAGCAAGATCATGTGATAATTGCCTTTCTCTGACTGCATCATACCCTCTAGTTCTATCCACATCCTTACAAATGACAAGATTTCATTCTTTGATGGCTGTACAATATTCCATTGTGTATATGTATATATATATATATGTATATATATAGATAGATACATATAGATATATATATATCTCACATCTTCTTTATCCATTCATCTGCCAATGGACATCTAGGCTTTTTCCATAGTTTGGCTATTGTGGACATTGTTGCTATAAACATTGGGTGAACATGCCCCTTTGGATCACTACATTTGTATCTTTAGGGTAAATACCCAGTATTGTGATTGCTGGGTCATAGGGTAACTCTGTTTTCAACTTTTTGAGGAACCTCCATGCTGTTTTCCAGAGTGGCTGCACCAGCCTGCTTTCCCACCAACAGTGTAGGAGGGCTCCCCTTTCTCCGCATCCTCGCCAACACCTGTCATTTCCTGAGTTGTTAATTTTAGCCATTCTGACTGGTGTGAAGTGGTATCTCATTGCGGTTTCGATTTGTATTTCCCTGATGCTGAGTGATGTGGAGCACTTTGTCATGTGTCTGTTGAGCCACCCTCTTTTGCAACACTTGCAAGAATGTCTTGCATTATACTTTTAAATGTAAGATTGTTTAACAGATATTTGTTCTTCTCCACTTGAGGTCTTAGTCTACATGTAAGCCAGCTTTGTGATCCAGCATCTCTATAATTTCACAAGCATACATCAAATAAATGAATTTATTTTTAAAATATAGATGCCTCTTTCACTTGGGATCTCAGGCTTAGAATAAAAGGAAATATTCTTTACTTATAAAGAACCATCTTCTGGAGACCCTCTGTGCAGAAAAGAGTTTACATAACAAGCCTGAGACCGCCTGTTCTTAGAAAATCCCACTTGCAAGGTTACCCTTGGCTTGCACCTGGGGACTCGGCCGATAAAGTTTCCTACACTGATATAAAGCTTTCTTTAAATGATAAGAGCGACTCATTGTTTGAGCAAATAATGTGGTTTATGCTGAACACCTGCTTTCCCTCTGGGATTCTAGAATTTGGATACATGTGAGGCAGAATGTGCCTGTGTGACAAGTCCCCAATTTAAACCTTGGATGCTAAGCATCTGATTAGCTTCCCTGGTAAAAAAAAAAAAAAAAAAAAAAAAAAAAGAAAAGAAAAAAAAAAAAAAGAAACAAAACAAAACAACTTCATATATGTTGTCACAATCCAATGCTGGAGAAACTAGGTGTGCTCTTTTTGACTCCTCAGGTAGGGGACTCCAGAAATCTGGTGCTTGGTTTCCTCCATACTTATGTCCCATGCCCCCTCTCCCTTTGATAATTTTGCTTTGTATCCTTTTCACAATAACAAATTGTCACTGTGGGTATAGTTATACTGAGTACTGTGAGGCCATTTATTGAACCACTGAACCTAGATTGGTCTTAAAGAATATCAACCCACTCCCTGAAAAAGAGAATTCTATTTTACCAAAGGGCTTGAGGCCAACCGAGATTCAGGAAGGATGTTGCCAATATGCAGAAATGTATCACCTTCATCCAAAATATTTGCTTTGTATGTTTATTCTGGCAACTGAGGTCATTACTACCATACAACTATTTTTAATTACCAGTCTTATTTTATACCACTATCGAATCAGTCACTAAATCAGCCTGAGCACACTGCATTTTTCCAGGAAGTTCTTCGGTTCTTCTCCAAGTCGTTGTTCATTCTGTTCTTATCACCTTGAGTGCCTTCTCTGACTTTCTGGTTCTCAGAAACCTAAGGTCCTTAAGGACCATGGAGAGACAGAAGTGGAGTGGTTAAGGCACTGTTTCGGAACCGGATGGTTTAGGCTCAAATCATGCCAGGTACTAGCTATAACCTTGAGCAAGTTACTTTTCCCTTCAGTAGCTCAGTTTCCTTATTTTTTTTTAAATTTTGTTTATTTATTTGACAGACAGAGATCACAAGTAGGCAGAGAGGCAGGCAGAGAGAGAGAGGGAAGCAGGCTCCTTGCTGAGCAGAGAGCCTGATGCGGGGCTCGATCCCAGGACCCTGAGATCATGACCTGAGCTGAAGGCAGAGGCTTTAACCCACTGAGCCACCCAGGCACCCCTCAGTTTCCTTATTTGAATGGATATATTAAAAAAGCAAACCTACAAGGAAGTGGTAGTAATAACTAGGATTAAATAATTCAAGGTTTATAGAGTCTTCAAAACTGCATGCAACATACCGTAAATGAACTTTATGTGTTTATAACATAAATGAATGACACTGGCTTCCTAATTCCTCTGAAGAATATATTCTACTGGCTTCCTAATTCCTCTGAGGAACGTGCATGGTATGCCACTGGCTGAGATCCATGGAGCTGGGGTGACAGGGTCGACTTTGAGAAAAAAGAGTGTTTTCATGTTTCATTGATAAGTCACTGAACTGACTTCCTTGTCTCCTGCAGCAGCAGGTAGAATGAATTGTTCAGCGCCTGATTTCAGGAAGGCCTCAGGGGGGCACTGTTCTAAAAGCTCCAGAATAATTTTACATGAAAATCTAACACTACCAGTAACTTCACAGTTGTGAAAAAAACAGTCCTAGAATTAAGAAGTTTGCTTTTCAAGTCTGAAAGATATTGAAAATAAACTGAGTTTCAGTGTTTCTTGTGGGCCTATCCGTGTTGTGACTTTGAGTTATAAATTTTTTCTCCTAAATGCAACCGACTAGGGTGGTCAGGCCTCTGGGCCCTCTGATCTCAGAAGACTTAAGGGGCCACTAGAAAAATATCTTGGCCTCTGTCCCACATTTCTTGGCACTCTGCCCATGTGTCCCATAAAATCAGTTCTTCTGCCTTTGTATTTCTTTAGTCTCTTGATCCCTTCATGTTCCCACAAATCACAGCCACCTCCTGTCTTCACTGTCTTTTTCAATTTATTTAGATTCGTGATTTAGATTTAGATTCGTGGTAATTTCTTTACGATCATTCTTATCTCTCCCTTAATCTCAGTACCCAAGTCTATGCTGGCTTCAGTGTAATAGAAGTTTACCAGAAGAAGTATTATAACAGCACCAAACACTATCAAATCTTGAGGTCTGGCATCAAATCTGCACTCAGTACTTGCTGGTAATGCTAGTGGTTTTCTGGTAAAGTCTGTCTCTCTCATGGGGAATACGATCGTGTGTGGGGTCTTATAGATTGGAGACGTGAGCATGTACTCTTTCAGTAACTATAAAATAAATGATCATAAACGATGAACCTGTAAATACATGTTCCTTGTTTACAACTTGAGCACAAACCCATCTTCATTCCTAGACCAGTGTGTTAGGACGGAAAAAAACACAGCGTTAAGAATGAAATCTATGTGGATCTCTCCACATAGACTGGAGTCACACAGTCACTTGAACCTCGCTCGCTCCTTTCCCACCCCACCTACCTCTGCTGACTTTGACAGCAAGTGAAATACCTTGAACGCACTCTGTCCCTGTTACAGAATGAGGTGCAGAAGGGAATTCACGTCCGGCTGCCTTCAGGTGACACTGTCATTCTCTTGTTTGTCTCTCTTCCTCCAGCTATGAACTGTGAGCAACAGTCATTCCAACTTAGAAGCTGTTGAAATAGAGGCCTCTTCACAAGTCTTTCATCAAATTATCTCTCAAAGCTTCCAGGCTAAGCGTCCTCTGGAATTCCAGCTATGCCTTATTGAAGAAAAAATTAAGGGAACATTTTTTTTCATTAAATACTAATGTATTAAACTTCTGTTTCAGGTACACTATTTTCTGAGTGTTTGTAAAGGCCCTGAAATTTCATAATGGTGTTATGTTATTATTCCATTTCAACCGAATTGGTCAAAAAATAAGTCAAAGTACTGTAATTCATTTGTGTCATAGCTACCTAAGGTTAGCAAAGACCCCACAAGTTAAAGGGCATGGTCTTGCCAAAGATTGATCTTACCTCAGATGCCAGCCACGCTTAAAGGATGACCAGGGGCCTCCCACACTTCTGACTGAATAGTTATAAATTTGGAAGTTCCCAGAAGCCCCCCTGAGGTTCAGTAATTTGCTAGAATGACTCACAGAACTCACAAAAGTACTGTACTTATGACTGGGTTTTATTATGAAAGATACAAATTGGGAGCACCAGTCAATGCATCTGCACAAAGGGTAAGGTCTGGCAAGAAACAGGCAGCTGTATCCTCTCCTTGTGGAATCAGGGTGCAATCATCCTACCAGCATATCACTTTAGTCACAGAATAGAAACTCCACAGAATTTCCAGAATTTTTATTGCAGTTTCAGAACGTAGGCATGATTGATTAAATCATTGGCCACCTGGTTGAACTCAAACTGCAGCCTCCCTCGCATTCCTGGAGGTCAAGGGCTTTGGCTGATAACCTGTGGCTCAATGTTCCAGCCCTTAAATCACATGGTTGGTCCTTCTTGAGTAGCTTGCCCTATCTTAAATCATCTTGTTAGCATAAACCAACTAGGGGCCCCTGTGAACCACCTCATTATTATAACTACCAGGGTCCACTATGAATAACAAAGAATGCCTATCCCAAGGATTTAGTTCCCCTTTTAGGAACCAGAGACAAAAACCAGTCAAAATCTTTCTAACAACAGTTATGCTGTTTTTATTACTCATAGATACATCAATAAACAGATGGAATATGTGGATGTATGATTTTAATATAGACAGCACATAATATTCACTACTATTTGCTGGCTGGCCATCCGTATACATCAAAGTGCCTTGGTTCATAGCTCCATCCCTCATGAGTTCTGTCACCTCTTGGTAGACTGAAAGAAAGCCGCCTTCAAAGCAGATTAGTTAGCTTTATTTGCTGTCATGCTGAAGACTAGAGCCCAGAAGACAGTCTTTCAGATTGCTCTGAAGAACCGCTTGGAAGCTTGTTAGCAGCAGGGGATTGTATATACAAAAGGGGAAAGGGGGTATACATGCTTACAAGCAGTTGACAAAACACTTGTGTGTTGCAAAGGTGTAATTTGTTTGGCTGTTAAAATTAAGATTTACTGATTTCCACATGGGTGAAAGACCTTTAGGCTATCTTTATACATTATGTTTCTATCCTTTCTGATTGTTCAAAATATTGCCTGCATGCCTCTGCTTAACTGGTTTTCCAGTTCTTCCTGTTTTTGATATTTCCTTGAGGTCACTTGAGATGGTCACAGAAGACTGAGATCAACCATCCACTGTATTTTAGTGTACATCCTGAGGCAATTACTTAAATTCTGCACCTCAATTTTCTCATTTGTAAATGGTAAAAATAAAATATCTACCTCAGGGCTAAGTCTGTATTATCTATTCTAGTCCCCTGCTCATTTTTATGCTCTGCATGTCAGACTTTGTCTTGTTCATTTTTATATCCTATCTAGTGCCTTGCCCATGGGAGGTGACCAATGCATGTTCCAGGGATTTCCATGGATTCTGAACCCAAGGGTATAACAACTATTTTGTGCTTTAGTTACTTCAGTTATCTCCATTTGCCTCAAAGGAGAGAAAACACTTGGGAATTATGGGAAATTTCATCAGAATTCTGTTCCAAAGGCAAAAAATGGAAAATCCAATTCAAACTGACCTAGACAAAATCAAGCATGTTACTGCCCCAGCAACTGAGCAGTCCCTGTACAGTTCCGTCTTCTGTTGTGCTTTGGTTCAACGTTGAAATGTCGCTTAATCCATGCCTTGGTTCATCTTCCCCTGAGCTATCTCTAACCCCAGCTTCCACTGATGGCTTCTGTTAGCTTTAAGCTTTTCCTAGTGGTCCCAAGATGGTTGCAGAGGGAGCTCAAGTCTTCATATTACCACTGCAGGAGAAGGTTGAAAGAGATTTTCTTTTTTAGAGACTTTGAAGAATATATAAGTACTGGCTCAGACTGGATCATCTGCCCATCCTGGAATTAATTACTTAGTTCCATGGACAATGGGATATTTTTAGTTTAAGCCAATCAGACGCTACCCTTAGAACTGGGCATCCAAGTTAACCTTATCCAAACCAAATTCGGTAAAAACAGCAAAGTGTGAATTCCTTCAGAAAATTCATGGTTGAATAAGGCAGAAGGGGGGTTGGTAAGGAGAGATAAATAGGGAGCTGTGTGATCAGGCTCACAGAAATCCCCAAAATGTGGAGGTGTGGAAAAACCAGAGCTAAGGGAACAAACTGGACCAGCCTGCCCTAGGACCACCCTGCCCTAGGTGCTCATTGGCAACCCTGTCAGGACCCCTCTCACTTGTGGAAAGCTTTTTCTGTATCTTCACCTAATAAACTTCTATCTCTTTACTCACTCTCCCTTGCCTGTGAGATTCACTCTTCCACTTCCTGAGACAAAAACAACCGGCTCTCCAGCTTCATTATACTGTGAAAATTGATGTATACTGTGAAGGTGGTCTACAAATTTCCATTTCAACCACTCTCTTGCAAATGCTAAATTCATCATTTTATCAGGGAGATTTTCTTTTCTTCCTTCCTTTCTTCCTCCCTCCCCCCTTCCTTTCTTTCTTTCTTTTGTTATTTATTTATTTTCCCTGACTCTGGGTTATCTACTAACTTTGCTTTATTTCTTCCTGCATCTTTCATCCTTATTTCCTCCTTCCCTTTAGTTATATCTTGCTTCAGTTGCATTTCAGAAATTTTGGTTATTAATCAGGGTACAGGTAATCAGGGTACAGAACGAATAACCAACAGATAATTATTGATCATAGAGTTGATCCTTCTTGCCCAGGAATAATTCTCTGTGAGAAAAGTTGCCTGTCGGGAGAATATATATTTCTATTTCAAGGTACACAGATGAAACCGGTAGCAAAAAGTTCTATCATGGCCACCATTTTTTTAAATTGAACTGCCAATATGCAGGAAAGAGAGTATTTTCAATCTTAAATGCCCAATGTCTCACAGCACAGCTTACAACATCTTCCCAAAAATGAATCTGTCTTTAGTAGCATGAAACTAGGATTCACAGTTCTCCTTTGATATATGACATTTACAAAAGCATTTAATTTTAATATGCAGTTGTTTTTCAGTGTAAACACTTTCTGACCAATATCCTTTCTTTATAGCTTCCTCAGCTGGGGAGGAAATCCTACCTTGGCAACACGTCTGCTCTTTATAGTTTAAATTGTCTACTCAAAAGCATTTAAAATTTTCAAACCAAATTACACTGAAGTTCATTGGCAGTGCAGGTATACTCAGCATCTTGTTGTCTCATGGAATTATTTGTAGAAACTCGTGAGTTTCTTTTCAATTTAAGTGTAGCCTCACATGGAAAGTAACCACATTTTTAAATATCACTGAAAGTTCTATCTTGACATCTTTTGCAAGGAAGCAAACCCTCTCTGAAACAGTTTTATGAATCTTGTCCAAATAAAGTGACATTTGAGACATCATTCTTCAAACTTAAATTTTCTAGCTAAAAGGCATCAGCTTCTTCGGCCTCTTGACTTTCATTTTATGTTTATCAATGACCTTAGGAATTGTCTTCTTTCCTTGTTCATTTATTTTTCACAAAGAGATGCAGTTTCGTTTCATTTTCTTTAGTTTGAGTGGGGAGGGGCAGAGGGAGAGAGAGAAAAAAATCCCAAGCAAGCTCCACACCCAGCACAGAGCCTGATGTGGCAATTGATCTCAGGACCCTGAGCTCATGACCTGAGCTGAAATCAAGAGTCAGATGCTTAACCACCTGAACCACCCATGTGCCCAAGAAATGCAGTTTTATGATTTCATATAAATTAAAGGATATTCTGAGATATGTTTAGATATGCTTGGCTTGCCTGCTTGTAAGCTAAATGCTTTAGCCATACTATATCCCATACACTTTTATTATTATCCTCCATGCTTTTGGGGGTTTTTAAAACTAATTTTTAAAACATTACATTACTGTTTCTTGGTGCCTTCTAAAAT
The DNA here is from genome assembly GCF_922984935.1 of Meles meles. Classification (NCBI taxonomy): domain Eukaryota; kingdom Metazoa; phylum Chordata; class Mammalia; order Carnivora; family Mustelidae; genus Meles; species Meles meles. Next base: position 34,427,063 of record NC_060072.1, read on the forward strand.
AACTATGCAATCTGACATTCCAGCTCATAAATCTCTCTTGCGTGGCATCTGTTTTATTATCTTTCACACAGAATGGGTTCTTCATTCTGATTACTGGTTCTGCTATGTACACAGTTTATTTAGACAACAGTATCTTCCCTTTCATCGCTGAAGTTGGATGTACTGACCTGGACCAGAGATTGTCCAAGGTGATAAATCAGGAAGCACAGAGATTAGCTGTGCAAGATATCAAGAACAAGGAATGAAAAACAGTTGTCCTTTGCATTCTACTCTGGGTGCCATCCACTTTAATCTCATTAAAGTCACGAGGGCAGACACAGATTAGGGCCTGACTTTTGGCCCTTTCCCTTACTAATTACCAAACAGTAACTGATGCCTTCTTGAATAAAATGACTTCACAGGCAAAAAAAAATAAAACAGAAACCGGAAAGAATTACAATTACTACAATGAAGAGGAAAACAAAGAAAAACAAAACAAAACAAAAACTGAACAATTTTTGCCATCTGAGGAAGTACTATGAGAACAGAGAAATCAAGAATTTAAAATAAGTTTGATAAATATCTTTAAGGAGACAAAAATATAAGGGTAACTTGAAACCAAGAGGAAATATCCTCCCAAAATTCCAAGATAAGATAGATTACATTAAGTGTGAAAAATCCTGTCTTAGAAGTAAATAGAATCAATTGAAGAGAAAACAAGATACATGCTGCTGAGGAATTAAGCAGAGAATTGGAAAATTAAGATTCAAGAACTCCCTGAGGAAGGAGCGGGGAAGAAACTGTATGAGAGAAAAGCTGAGAGATATAGCAGGTAAGACCAGAAGTGCCAACATCAGAAAGTAGACAGCCCCAGAGAAACAAAAGAAGAAACTAAACAGTAAAATATCTAAAATTTAAAGTGTTTACTGGTTGCCAAACACAAATGTAGCAATTGAAAGTGTTGAAATAAACTTTCATAATTTGCAGAAGATACAATCACCTACTTAAAAAATAATAAAATAAAATAAAAACACAATAAGACCAATGGCAATACTTTTAGAATAAGATAGTAGAGGTAATTTTCTAGATGCAAAATTGGCACTATTTGCTCACCAGTAATAATGAGTTAGAAAACCTAATAAAAATGAAATACCCTATATAATACCAAAAATAATTATAAAGCATAATTCAAATAAAATAATTCAGAATGCACAAAAACTCTATGAAGAAAATGTAAAATTATTTTTAAAAAGAGGATATAGGAGATGATTTGAGAATTACAAAGAATTACATGCTCATGACCAGAGTAATATTATATCAATTCTTTACAATTGAATTAAAACATTTAATACAATTTCAATAAAAAATTCAGTTAAATAATTTGAAGACCAAAATTAGCTTCAAAATTTATATGCAACAATATAGGTTAATGAATGCCTACGTTAACCACAAAAAAAAAAAAAAAAAGATTGAGGGTATACATTTCCAAATACTTAAATCATTAAAAAGCCCAAAATAGAGCAGATAGTTGTAGTATAATCAGAAAAAAATAACACGCTATAGAACCGAGTGCTCAGAAACAAATCTACGTATACATGGAACTTAAATAAGTGATCAATTTAGCACCAGAAGTCAAAGTCAAATATAAGAATATTTAGTGGAGATCCAGGGAAAAACAACTGGTTAGATGGTGAAAAATAATGTCAGATGCTTGCAATTACCACGAAGTTGATAGATATAAATACATACTGATAGGCTGGTTGCATTGGTGACTCAAACACCATGGCCAGCATGGATGTGAGAGAGAATTTTACAAAATGGTGACCAAATCTTAGTAAATTCTAATCAACATAATTACAGACTTCCTTTGATTTGTGTGGTAGTAGCATTCCAGGAAAAAAAAAAAAAATTTATATTAAAACTGCTTAAACTAGTTCAAGCTTTTATAAAAACTCCATTATTTTCTACCTCAGATAATTATAAGCATGGGACATTCAAAAGTAGTACAGGATCCAGTATCTATGCATTGTCCTCACATTATATGGCATCTGTCTTCCCTGAACACTATCTGCTAAAAACCACCACAGTCCTCTCTACTAGGATAGTCACAGGTTTTCTAAGAGTTTCTAGGAGGTAGAACACCACCATTGAGAATCATGGGTGGAACATAAAAATACAATGTTGAATTAAAAAAAAAATTAAGAAGCAGAACGAAGTGTATAATATGATACTACTTACGTAAACTGCAAATAGATGTTCACAAAACACACACAAAAAAAAACCCACAAAATGTTTTTTCAGGAACAACTACAAACTACATGGATAGAAATAAGACTGAGGACAGAGAATGGAATTAATGAATGAATGAATGAATGATAGATATACGTACAAATACATCTATATACAGTGCTTTATAAAAATTTAGTTCAGAGTAAGGGCAATATGCTTACAATAGAGGGCATAAAACCAGCAATATTTCCATTTATTCAACCTGAAAGAAATGGGAAAATAGAATGCTAAAATAAAGGAATATTTTATATATACACACACACACTAATATATGTATTAGTCACAGTTATAGACTGAATTGTGTGCCCTCCAAATTCATAAAACAAAGCCCTAATCTCTAAAGTGACTATATTTGGAGAGAAGACCTTAAAAGAAATAATTAAGGTAAAATTAGGTTTTAAGAGTGGAGCCCTAATCCAATTTCTTAGTCCATTTGAACTGCTGTAACAAAAGACCCCAAACTGGATGGCTTATAAACAATAGAAATTTATTTCTCACAGTTCTGGAGGTTGGAAAGTCCAAGATCAAGACATTAAAATAAAAATCAACTATACAATTTTTTGTAACATTCAAGTCCTAAAGAAACATGACAACCTTTTGAAAACTTTGAAAAGGTTAACCTCATTTTGTTTTATTCTGTCAAATATTAGAAATTCAGAGTCTGGATTAATGTCAGAAACTCTGTTAATCAAAAGTCTCATGCTTTTTAAAAGCACCACAATTTTTTCTTTTTAAACCAGGGAGAAAAAAGGGGGATTGAATTTTCCTCACCAGGGCAAAAAAAAAACAAAAACAAAAACAAAAAACACAAATTAACTACTATATTTGCCTCTGTCCATGTTCTTTTGTATCTTTTTATCTGTATCTTATTTTTTACTATGTTTCTCTTGACACATTCTCAGGAAGGAGAGCAAGATGTCATACACAACATATTTTTTGTGGATTCTTATCAATACTGAAAAGACACAGAATTATTTCCTATTTCCTTTTCCTTAAGCCCATAATAACCTCTTGGTATCCCTGCCTCTGGATCTTTCCAGGCTGAACCCCCAAACTGAAATTTGTTTATGCTTTATTCCCCATTTGAAGCAAAAACTTGGTATATGGCATTAAAAGATATTTGAAAGAATAAAATCCAGAATATTTTTTCTCCATCATAATTCATCATTCCGTGCCCAATCCCACAGTTTTCAGAATAAACGAAAGGTGGGCAAACAGCTACAGATTATCAGAAACTTCAGAACCAGTGGATTTCAAATGGATTGGGCTTTGCCAAATTACGGTAGAGACCAAAGTTAGTGCCTTGCCTCCACTTCTTTTCCTTACTTCTCCTAAGTTTTAGCCGGTTTATTTGGAAGAAATGAAATGAAGAAATAGCACATGTAAGGACTGTTTCACACCTACACCAGCAATGAGTAATATCAATGGACATTATTATTTTAAAAGCCTAAACTGTGATAAAGATACAGTAGTGCTCAGGTGTCGCATACAAGTATCAATTTATATATGAATTTTCAGCTTCCTACACATTTTAAAATCTGTTCCTAAGATCTTAGGGGTTTATTTCATGTTTTCAAAGGTGTTTTTATTTTTGCTTGAGAAATTCATTTTATTTTATTTTTAAAGATTTTATTTATTTATCTGAGAGAGAGAGAGAGAGCATAGGCGGGGTGGGGAGGGGTGGAGCAGAGGGAGAGGGAGAAGCAGATTCCCTGCTGAGCAGGGATTTTTTCCCGATGCTGAGCTCAATCCCAGGACCCTGAGAACACGGCCTGAGTTGAAGGCAGACACTTAACCATCTCAACCACCCAGGCACTCCTGAAAGGTGTTTTTAATAATATTTCCTAATTTGCAAATTTTATTAATAACAGTGTAATATTAGTGAGTTAATATTATTCTTATGGAAAAAGCAAATATCTAGATTGAATAATGACTGTATGTGTGTAAATGGAGTGCAAAAAATTTAGGATAAATTTGACACTCTATTTCTTGAATATTCTTCAACTACAATTGTATAAATTATCTTGTTTAACTTTCACAACAATCTTTTCTGGTGGGTTACCCTGTCCACATGTGGAAACTGAGGGAGAGAGCCATGAAATAACTTGCACAACCACTTGCAGTTAGGTAGAGAAAAGATCTGGGACTTGAGCAAGCAGTCTTGGCTTTGGGGGTAAGCTACCTGCTTCCTCCATTCTCTGAAGGTTGTATCCAGCCAGACACTGGTCATGGGATTAGTAAACAGCCACTAAAATTTGAGAACCACTGTAGCAAACTGTCAAGTGTACAAAAACTTATGTCTTATGAACAAGGTAAATGAAAGGTTATAAAATGTTATATCTAAATTCATTTGTTTTTAATGCCATAGAAATACTATATGAGTGAGTGCTAATGCTGTTTATCTGGGACAGGCAGAGATGACATACTTTTATTGGAAAGACTATATTCCCATTTATGCAAGTTTGCAAGTTGGAGAAGTTTGTTCAAAAAAGGAGCTTCTGATTATGACTTTTTAAAACGATTTATTTATTTATTTATTTATTTGAGGGGGAGCAGAGAGTGCATGAGCATGGAGAAGGAGCAGAGGGAGAGGGAGAGAATCTCAAGAAGAGTCCCCACCAAGACTGAGCCCCATGCAGGGCTTGATCTCAGGACCCCAGATGAAATCAAGCGTTGGATGCTTAACTGAGCCACCCAGGCGTCCCTGATGTATAACATTTTTTAAAGAAAAATTTAGAGGCTGATGGCTAGGGCAACACATCAAGCAAAGAAAAACAATTAGATTTGGAACTTGGACCTAAGTCAGGATCATCTTTAATCAGAATTCACTGTAATTGTCGCTTAGCGAGTTCATTGAGAGAGAAATGATTACTCTGAATCCTGTGCGCTGGAACATAGAGAGGTTCAAGGTACTGCTCCACCAGGGTCTGCCAAGAAGTGCAGGCGTGGAGGGGAAGCTGGAATGCAGTGGACTCTTGGTTTTATTATGGTAGAATGCGAAGAATGTGGAAGCAAAGAAAAAACAAGTCAGGAAAGCAATCACATGAGGGGCAGCATGGAACTGTGCTTGTGACTATCAGCATGGGTCCTCGTGAGGCATTATTTAAGGGGCTACAGGAGATGGGAGAGCAGACCTCAGTAGCCTTAACTCGCTCATCCACCATCATTGCTGTTTTCAGCATGTACCATTTTCAGCACAGAATGATGGAGGAATGGTTGGACTTTGCCACACACATAGAGCTTTTGCCATATATGTGTGTTCCTGTTTTTTTTTTTAAAGATTTTATTTATTTATTTGACAGAGAGATCACAAGTAGGCAGAGAGGCAGGCAGAGAGAGATAGGAGGAAGCAGGCTCCCCACTGAGCAGAGAGCCTGATGCGGGGCTCGATCCCAGGACTGGATCCCAGGATGCTGAGATCATGACCTGATCCGAAGGCAGAGGCTTAACCACTGAGCCACCCAGGCGCCCCTGTGTGTTCCTGTTCTTATTGCTTCTTTTACCCACTGAGGTCTTGCTCTCCACCCATAATCACAAGCATGAGATAGCATAGGCAAGCCTTTATAAATTGGTTTTCCATTAACATATTCCTTTGAACTACTTCTTTTTTTTATTTGAACTACTTCTTGATAGTAGATTAGATATTTGAGTTAGATCTTTGATTCAAGAAAATAGATGTTTGAATTAGTCTTCAAATAAGTTGAGTATCTTGATTTTTTTTATTAAGGATAAAACCTTAGGGGCACCTGGGTGGCTCAGTGGGTTAAGCCTGTGCCTTCAGCTCAGGTCATGGTCTCAGGGTCCTGGGATCGAGCGCCGCATCGGGCTCTCTGTGCCGCCCGGAGCCTGCTTCCTCCTCTCTCTCTGCCTGCCTCTCTGCCTACTTGTGATCTCTCTGTCAAATAAATAAATAAAATCTTTTTAAAAAAATAGGATAAAACCTTAAATTTTTTGCTAACTCTTATCAAAAGTTTGTAAGAAAAAGATGCAAGCAGGGCTCCTGGGTGGCTCAGTCAGTTAGGTGTCTGCCTTTGGCTAAGGTCATGACCCAAAGTCGTGGAATCAACTTCCACACTGGGGTCCCTGATCAGCAGGGAGTCTGCTTTCCCCTCTGCCTCTGCCTGCTGCTCCCCCTGCTTGTTCTCTGTGTGTGTGTGTCAAATAAATGAGTAAAATTTTTGAAAAAAGATCCAATCACCTGTCTCTAAATATTCCAAATATATGTCAATATTAAGCCAGATCATCAAAGATGACTTTTATCAATTTGCAACCTCACAGAGTAATATTTATTAAATAGGGTTTTGTTTTTGTTTTATTTATTTATTTCATTTATTTGAGAGAGAGTGAGAATGAGATAGAGCATGAGAGGGGAGGGGTCAGAGGGAGAAGCAGACTCCCTGCTGAGCAGGGAGCTGGATATGGGACTTGATCCTGGGACTCCAGGATCATGACCTAAGCCAAAGGCAGTTGCTTAACCAACCGAGCCACCCAGATGCCCCTATTAAATAGGGTTTTGACATTAGTTCATATACAGGCACTAAGATACACTCATTAAGCCGTTATGCAATATGTATATTTTATAATGCTTTTTAATATCTTGCAGATCTAAAGATTCCAAAGAAATTTCTCTGAAGTGTCAGAGCCAGAAAAGATATATATAGACATAGATATAGATTAGATATAGATAGATAAATATGTATCTTTATGTGTGCATATGTGTATATGTGTATACTCATATAGTAATATACAGTGTTATTCTTACTTTTTGTTTGTTTATTTGTTTTAAGATTTTATTTATTTATTTGACAGACAGAGATCACAGGTAGGCAGAGAGGCAGGCAGAGGGGTGGAGAGGAAGCAGGCTCCCTGCTGAGCAGAGAGCCTGATGCAGGGTTCCATCCCAGGACCCTGGGATCATGACCTGAGGCAAAGGCAGAAGCTTTAACCCATTGAGCCACGCAGGAGCCTCCCCCCGCCACGCTTTTTTTGTTGTTGTTGTTGTTAAAGCAGTTTTAGGTTCATAGCAAAATTGAGAGTGAAGCACAGAGTTTTCCTACATATTCCTTGCCCCAACATATACATAGCTTTCCCCATTATGAACACCCCTTGCCAGAGTGGAATGTTAGATACAATTCAACCTACTCTGACACATCATAAGCATTGAAAGTCCATAGTTTACATTAGGGTTCATTCTGGAAGCTGTATATTCTATGGGTTCAGACAAATATATAATGACATCTATCCATCATTATAGCATCATATAGAGGAGTTTAACTGCCCTAAAAATCCTTTGTGCTCTGCCTATTCCTCCTTCACGCTACCCCAAACTCTGGGATCATGACTTGAGCCAAAGGCAGAGGCTTTAACCCCCTGAGCCACCCAGGCTCCCCTAAATTCTTAATTCTTATAACTTCTTATGAATCTTACCTACTTCTTTTCACTATGGTCCCTCTAACTTCTCGCTCTTCACTAAATCCGTGTAGGCTATGCATCTAGGAAAAAGAGACTCCAAAATAAAGAGGTACAATAAGATAAATGCTTATTTCTCTCTTACCTAATTTTTCTGGAGCTCAACGGCAGAGTGTTTCTGATCCATTCATGGGCCTGGGTTCCCCTTCTTCCTGTTCTCTTTCATATGTTTGAATTAAGTCACCACAGCTTCCACATTCTATCCTGTAGGAAGGATAAGAGGAAGAACAGACGTGGAAAGAACAGAATTCCATTTTAAGTAAGACTTACAGAGAAGGAGGTTGCAAAAATCCTTTCCACTCATACCATTGACTACAGCTCAGTCACATGACCACACTTGACTGCAAGGGCAGTTGAGAAATGTGGTCTTCAGCTGAGTAGCGATGTGCCCAGTGAAAACTATTTCTGTGGAAAAAGAGAATTCACTTTTGGAGGCCAATTAGTGGTCTGCCACATTTTCATCAACACTTAAACCTGTTCAAGTTTCTCCTACCTTAAAAACCACAACAAAGCAAAATGAAACAGAAACATTTAAAACACTTGCCTTGTCTCTACTTTAACTTCTAGCTATGCCCTGCCTTCATTGTTCTTCCCATTGTAGCCAAGCATCTTAAGTGTTGTTTCCAATCAGTCTCCATTATCATACCTCTTTCTCATTCCTAACGCTGTCTGACATTGCTCCCATCCTCCTACTTTATAAAACCAAAATGTCTCCTCCCATAGTTTATAATGATATCTTTGAGTATTGTTACTTTAACCATTCATTGAAATATAATTATGGGGTCAGGCAGTGTTCTAGGCAGTGAATTATAGCAATGGTATTCTTATTGGAGAGACAGAAAATAAAATACTTGATTAATGTTTTTTTTTTCACCATTTCAATGAGGACTAAAAGGGCAGAGCATAGTAATTCCACCAGGCCATGATTACATGAGGCAAGGCTAGAACATAGAAGGTTTGATGTTTGATTTAATTTGTCATTTTGACTGGGCCACGGGATGCTAGATATCTGGTTAAATGTTACTTCTGGGTATATCTGTGATAGTGTTTCTGGAAAATGTTAGCATTTTGAATTGGTGATCTAAATAAAGTAGATGTCTCCCAATATCTCCCCCAATGTGTATGGGCATCCTGAAATCTCTTGAGGGCCTGAATAGAACAAAAAGGAGGAGGGAGGTTGCTCTCTGACTGTTGAACTGAGACATGATGCTCTCCTGCACCCAGTGCTCCTGGTTCTCAGATTGGAATCCATAGATTCCCACTGGATTGGATTGGAATCTATATTAGATTCAGATTGGAATCTATATCACTAGCCCTCCTGGGTCCCCAGCATGCAAAGCACAGTTGTGGCACATCTGAACTGATAGATAGATGATAGATAGATAGATAAATAGATCGATCTCCTTTGACTTTGCTTCTCCAGAGAATCCTAATTAGTATATAAGGCAACAACTAGGTTTGCTGTCTCTCCATTTTATGTCTAATGCCCAGTACCATGTCTATACATACAGAAGAGGTACTGAATAAATATCTGCTGAAAAAAAATAGAGAATTATAACTGATGATGTATTTATCTTATTGGTTTGACTGTTTGGAAGCTCAGAGTTAAAACATACTGCCCACCTCTTGGAATTGTACAAGACCTATGACACCGAATGTGCATGCACACAGACTTCCTTCTGTCTAAGAGGCTTAGTGGCAAGCAAGTGTGATGTATGAAGCTCGAGTGAAAATACAGTCTCAATTCTTTAATAATAGTCTTGGAAGGGTGATTTAAGTTATTAAAATTTCAGCTTTCTCACCTATAAAATGGGAATAATACCATGAACTTCATACTGCTTTTGCAGTATGGAGATCACATCCAGAAACCTCAGTATTACAAGTGCTCAGTAGTTGTTGGTTCTCTACCAGTTGAACTATTTTTTAAGTGTAAAGCTCATGTATTTCCCCTCCTCTTTACCAGAGTAAACTTAAGATGGCAAAAGTGTAGGGGCACCTGGGTGGCTCAGTGGGTTAAAGCCTCTGCCTTCGGCTCAGGTCATGGTCGCAGGGTTCTGGGTTCAAACCCCACATCAGGCTCTCGGCTTGGCAGGGAACCTGCTTCCTCCCCTATCTCTCTGCCTGCCTCTGCCTACTTGTGATTTCTGTCTGTCAACCAAATAAATAAAATCTTAAAAAAAAAAAAAAAAAGGTGGTAAATTGAAGGTATTTTCCCTTTTGCAGTTGGTTCTTCTCACCATAGTTCTCTTCACAATATCATTCTCTCTACACTAGAATATTAAAAGTATTGAACCTTACATGGAAGGATTATAAGACACAGAAACCTACTTGTCTACATGATCTGCATCTGACATTTGTCCTTATGTTGTTACATCTGCATTTTTTTCTTTCTTTTTTTATTTTTTTTAATTTTTTTAATATTTTATTTATTTGACAGAGAGAAATCACAACTAGGCAGAGAGGCAGGCAGAGAGAGAGGAGGAAGCAGGCTCCCTGCTGAGCAGGAAGCCCCGATGCTGGGCTCGATCCCAGGACTCGATCCCAGGACCCTGGGATCATGACCTGAGCCGAAGGCAGAGGCTTTAACCCACTGAGCCACCCAGGCGCCCCTTTTTTCTCTTTCTGATTAAAGACATATAGCCAGAATTTCTTAATAGAGTAAACCAAGCTGATCATAGAATCTTCCCTCTCATAGTTTTATTATTGTTTCAAATTCAAAAAAATATTACACTTGAAAAGATCTTATGGTTTTGCATTTGGCATGATTAATATATATATATTATAATCATATATATATAACATATATATAACACTATATGTTATTCCTTTTTTGTGATCTCATAATTCAATTCCATTTAAGCTGTTCCATGAACTTCAGAAAAAGAATCTCCTGTGACAATGTATTCCTCTAGACATCTTCAAATAAGCCTGGTTTTTGTTAATAGAATCCCCAATCTTATTCTTAACTGTGATGGTAACAGAGGAAGGTGTTTGTGATTCTAGAACTATCCCTTCTCATAACAAGCAACAGAATGCACTTGAGCCTTCTTTACCAAGTATAAATTATACAATGATGGGGACAAAGAAATGAAATGGTCACATTTGTTCTACATGCACCTAATTATTTTACATGAACATAATTTAAATTCAACTTTATAGTAACCTCTGGAAAATAAGTCCCTTTATGTTGCCCTAGTCTCTCTCTCCAGTTTTCCCTGCTTGTTTTCTTTGTTTCTTACTTTTCTTAACAGTCTGCATTATCATTGCAATAACACTTGAAAACTCCAGTTGTCTGGATCAATATTTCTGTCTGTTTCATTTTGCTTAAATCCTTCCCCACACTGTTGCTGGCCAGCAGAGTCACAGAAGCACTGTCACATGCTTTTCTGTTGCTAAGGGCAACACTACAGATGGCAAAAACTGGCTATTGTACGTCACATGTTACACACACAAACACATGATGGTTTGAAAGAGCTTAAACCATTCAAGGGCAGTTTGTGTTTAATTGTTAGGATTTTATATGCTATGTGATTACACGACCTTTCAAATACGGAACTGAAACCAGTTAAAATGATTTCCTCCCTTGTTATTATGGAATCAATTAATTGCCTCTGTGATTAGTCTGAACCTCATTTCAAAGACAATAAGAAAAATATAAAAAAACATAAAATTCAAGGTTATGTATAAAAAAGATATGGTCAAATTTATATTACATTTGAATTTCTAATTTCCGTATCTTTGCCTAGTCCATTGTGCATCCTGTCTTTCTTCTGATTTTGCTTTGAGTAAATGTGTTTCAGTCTTGAGGATCTCACATATCTTTAAAAAATACTTACTAATTAAGATCCAGAAATAGATATATATATAGATATATATAGATATACACACACACACACACACACACAGGCAAGAGATAACACTTGATATAAAGTCTATAAATATATACAATAATATAAAATATTAATAAATTACAAATCTGGATTTTTTTTCCCAGGGAGGGGGAACATTATTTCACGGATCAGTGATTCTCAGTGCTTAGCTTTGTCTGGATTTTGTTCTTTCAGAACAGCTGTCAATCATTGCAGTGAACGAAATTGAACAAATTATCTTTGAAAAATCTGAACGTGATTTTCATGCAATGAAAGTTGAGTCTCAAGTCTCTGTGGACAAAGAATTGAAAAGCTGAAGCAATTATTCAGCTAATTAAAGTGAGAGTGATGGAGCACATGACCTGATCTAACTCAAGGAGGTGTTACTCAGTTTTTCACATGGCTGTTGCCAATAGGAACTCCTAATGCTATGAAAATGCGAATCAACTGAACCCTCTGAATATTTGGGGACACAAAAAGTGACTCTGTTTTTTGGTGTTTTATATCTCCATCTCTATTACCTCTGGTTTCTCCATTTCTTGGTGAAGTGAAAAGAAAATGAATTTAAGTTAGAAATCAGGATTTGAATTTCTACTCTCCCACTGACAGCAATACCTCTCTGAGTTTCAATTTCCTTGGATGTAAATTTAAAAATACCAATAATATATATTACATTTACATGTAAATATATTCTTTAAATAATGCATTTTCACATATACCCATGTTATGGTTAGGTGCTCACTGTTCTAGGACTTGAACAAAGTTACTGCCCATTCAGAGAAAATGGTGTCAGATCAAAATGAAGGAAAAAAAAATGAAAACAAACAGAAAATCAGAAATGAGCAACAACAATATAATCTAGGTTTTGAAATAAAAGTATTGCCTAATGGCCTAATTTGAAATATTATGTAACATAAATTTTCACATTTATTTGCTGCTATATATAGTTGAAAGATTTATCTCAAAATATAGCAAAGATATTTCAAATAAGGATAGACTAAATTTTTCAATTATCCATTTATGGAAAATAATATCATTCAGACTCTCTTAGAACACATGTTTTTATTTTCCCTTGCCTACCCAGCTATCAGTTTTCATGAGTCCTTTATTAAAATTAAGAAAATTAATTATTTAAGGATATTCATTTTACTAATCGGTATGTCTGGTTTTAGCTAACTGAATCGCTAGTAATGGGAACAAAATATATATTTAAATATTCAGTTCAGTTATGCAGATAAGGGTATTTCTGAGAAATATAATAGTCTCAGGAGATCACCTAGTCCTGTCACAGGCTGCAAATATTTTTGATCACATGTTACAAATAATCTGAACAAGATTGTAAAGTGACTTGGTTCAAGATAAAATCTTTAATGGAAGAAATAAGATTGTAATTTTTATTTTTATGATTTGCTTAATATTTCAATGAAATACCGATTTTTTTCATAGGATCGTTTTCCCTTAAAAATAGCTTAGCCGACTTCAACTTGCTTCTTTGTGTGGCTTCTTTGTTATTTTAACTAACTTACCTTTAATGTCAGTACAACTCACTGTGTTTTCCTTAAGAAATAATCTTGCCTTTCCACAAAGACCAAGAAACACAGATTTCAGTTAGGAGTGTTGGTTTTAGATATCTGGCTTGTGTGCAGCTAACTAAATTGAGTGTAAACTATGGAGGTTCAAAAAGTTTACCACCCTCTCTTCTCAGTAATTATCCTTCAGAGATTCTTGCTTCTGCCAGGGACTCTGTCTCTTTTGGCTCCCCTGTTTTATCTCAGACTAACTTAGACATCAATCTTAGCCACTTCAATAGTTTGCATAATCAGTCCATTTAGACTACATATATTATGGGCTTTAGTGCACTCAGCTAGAGATTTGGGAGAAGGAGTCATGGTTGGAGCGGGCAGTCTTCTTTCCCTCTCCTCAATCTGCTTCCAAGAAACACATCATATTCTACCCTCCCAAAGGCTAGCTTGGCTGTTCTCTCTTCTCCTCAAGTTCCCTCTTAAAGTGCTTAATTCTTCTTCAGTTCTGAAGAGCAAACCAGTTCTCTTTGGCTCCTAAACTCAAATTTGCATTCTGACACTTCACAAGGAATTCAGCAACTAGAGCCAGGAATTCATATGACCACACTGTTTCAAAAGAAAGACTCATAAGGAATAGTGCAGAGGACCACAGGGGAAGGGAGGGAAAACTGACTGGTAAGAAATCAGAGTGGGAAACAAACCATGAAAGACTCCAGACTCCAGGAAACAAACAGAAGGAAGGGGATTGGGGGGATGGAGTAATAGGATGATGGGTAATAAGGAGAGCATGTATAGTATGAGCACTATATGTGTTATATGGAACTAATGAATCATTGAACATTACATCAAAAACTAACGATGTGGGCTAATTGAATATAATAAAAAAAAGAGAAAAAAGAAGATGTGGTCCATATATACAATGGAATATTACTCAACCATCAGAAAGGATGAACACCCACCATTTGCATTGACATGGATGGAACTGGAGGGGATTATGCTAAGTGAAATAAGTCAAGCAGAGAAAGACAATTATCATATGGTTTCACTCATGTGTGGAACATAAGGAGTAGAGCAGAGGACCAGAGGGGAAGGGAGGGAAACTGAATGAGAAGAAATCAGAGAGGGAGACAAACCATGAAAGACTCTGGACTCCAGGAAACAAACTGAAGGTTACAGAAGGGAGGGGGTTGGGGATGGAGTAGCCAGGAGATGGGTATTAAGTGGGCATGTGTTGGGATGAACACTAAGTGTTATATGCAACTAATGAATTGTTGAACACTACAACAAAAACTTATGATGTACTATATGCTGGCTAACTGAACATAAAAAAAAAAAAAGATTCACGTGTATTTATATATTACAAAGAAACTCTTCCTCATGAGGTAGGTGTGGATGGCAGGAATTAAGGGCAAGCTCCAATCTGAGACACAGGAGAACCTAGGATAAATACACACAGCAGAGATAATGAATAATTTGGCAGTGGTTAACTGATGCTGTTTATGTTCCACTTGGGATCTGAGGAAATGAGACTAACCCCCGGCATTTCTGTTCTAGAAGAAGATAATGCCTTGAGCTAAGGCCTATGCTTAATTATGGCAGTGAGAAGGTACCAGATCTGACCTGTGTCCTAACTGGGTTAGGTTGCAACTAAATAATTCAGACTTAACTATGTTTTTGTTTCAAAATTTGATTTTGGATTTTCCTTGACCTTATTACCTACTCTTCAATACCTCTTTACCTGATTGAGCTGCTCCTTAAAAGAATCATTTGATAGGACAATAAAAAAGCTAATAATATTTACCATTATATAAGAGCAAATGGCAATTTTTGAATTAATCCAATCTCTTAGCTTGAATTTCATTCAAGCAAATTAATTTTTCTGCATTAACAGATTTCTGGAAAGAAACGATCTTGCTTTCTCTCAAAGAAAAGGAAACAAAGATTTCAGTTAGCAGTGTTAGTTTTAGATACCTGGCAACTAGTTACCTAGATACATGGCAACTAGTTACCTAGATACCTGGCAACTAGTTAGTAGATACCTGGCAACCTGAGAACATCATCAATACTAATAATTTGATTATTAATAAATCCCCAGTTGACCAGTACAGATGTTTTTATCCCCTTTCCTCTGTTTCCACTCAGTACCAAATTTTGCTTTGACTACCTGTCAAAGGTCAGTGTTTTGCCTATTAAACCACACATTTATCTCAACTGCTATATATTTAATGTCTGCTGTTTTGCAAAACTGCTCTCTGCTATGCAAATTAGAGAAGAGTAGAGGGGCACCTGGGTGGCTCAGTCAGTTAAGCGGTCCTGGGATCTAGCCCCGCATCAGGCTCCCTGCTCAGCGGGGAGTCTGCTTCTCCTTCTGCCTGCTGATCTGCCTACTTGTACTCTCTATCTGTCAAAATAAAATAAATAAAATCTTTTAAAAATTAAAAAAAAAGAGAAGAGTAGAGTAGAGCATGGTCTTTGACTTGAAAAAGATGAAAGATACTTAGGGAATTAAAAATTAACCCCAGGGATAATTTGAAGCATAACAAGTAAGTACTGTTGTCATAGAAGAAATCAGATTTTCATTTTTTTTTTCCAGGACAGAAGATGTTTTTCTTTTATTTGCAAAGCATTCTGCCTGATACTTGGCATCCAATGCTGAAAAATACAGACATGGTCCCTGCCCTTGTGAAAAAAATAACCAGAAGAATGGGGCAGTTTTAATAAACAGCATAGTTATTTACTTAAGCTCAGCAAGAATGTTGACTGCACTGATCTTTGAGAAGTTTCCACTTGGCTGGAAATTTTTATAAGGAATCTCTAGGTCAAACTTTTAGTAGCCTCCCCAGGTCAGAAGCCAAGCCAAATACTTGCCATCAGACACGCCTGTAGTACTTGTAGATTTGGGTGTATTCCTCTTCACGAGGTCCCCAAAGTATCCTGAGGTTCCTGCACCTGCCAGGAAGTGACATTCTTTACTCACCTGGTGAGACTGCTGGGAACTCTGTAGGCAACGTACCAAGCCAACATTTCTCAGGGTCTTTATGGCTCCAGGTTTCATAAAGTCAACCTTCGTTCCTTAAAGCTGTTTGGTCTTATCTGAATCCATGCATGTCTCTCTCAAATATGATGTTCTAGTCAAAATCTTGGTAAAATAACCAATGTTTCCAATGGTATCATGTTACAAGGAGAACGAATTCTTATTGAACTTAAGCAAATGACTATGATTGCCATGGAAGAAAGAATATACTTAATGATATCTTTTCAATTTTAGAGGGTTCAGGTTGAGAGAAAAGTTAAATGCATTAATTTGTTTACAAATGAATACTCTTTCATACTTTTATAAGTCAAAGATATCTTAAGAGAAAATTTCCTTAATCTGGGATAGCAAACATTAGAGAACTGGTGTTAAAACCAAGAGTTACAAAAATCCATAATAATCTTTATTACCAATTCACTTAGTCCCATGTTACTATTCTTGTTTAAAATGCAACTTCAGTTAGTTTTGGAAGTTTTTACCCATTTTAGTTTTGATCTTAAAGATATTGAATACCTGTGTTTGTCCTAAAAGTCCTTTTTATGAACCTCCTTGAAGATGAAACTTGTTTCGTAAGAGAGTAAGTACAATTATAAATGACCAAAACTCAGAAATTGATGTTATTTAATGAACTGATGGGAGAGTTTATTATGATGCAATTGGCAAAGAAACTCAGTTATTTCTGTGTCACGTAAACACCTCAATAGCCAGGAATATTGAGTGATGATGATCTTATACCAGAATATAACATACCAAATAATTATGCTGTGTATTAAAACTGACTTGTTTTTTCAAACAAATTAGTCTTATTTAGTTATCTCTGGAAATGAGGGCTGTTATAGAGAAAATATGTTTGAATAAGACACCTTTGTGGATGCTAAATTTTAGTTCTGATTGTCTTTGAATGTTGTTTGCCTACACTAGACAACTTGAGGTAACATTCAGAGAAATTACCACAACAGCTCATGTATAAACAATCTCCTTGCTTGGCATTCCGTGGGGATAACAGGACCCCATGGGCACTTGAACAACTGGGAAATGGGATCGATTCCCCAACAATTGTATAACTCAACTAACACCTTAACCAGTTCTATGTGGCTGGGATAACAAAATTGCTCTTTAAAAGCCAGTGTACCCCAAGGAGAAAATGAATGGCCCCAGTTTCCATAATTCCAATCTTCATGATTAAATTGGTTGATGAACTTGAGGAGGCCCTTATCTCCTGACACAAGTCTTCTCCCATTTGCCAGTGATCCCTTGTAATTAGGATATTGTTAAAGCTGGACTTCAAACAAAAAGGGCTTCTTGATGGTTTCATCCCTCATGGTCTTTTATCCTAGAAGCCACCTCTACTGACAATACAATTGAAAACAAAGGTTTTTACCAAGCATACAACAGTTCTCCTGGTAAAAACAGCCTCAAAGTTCACAATGGGACTTCCAGGACTTAGGATAGGACTGTGATATTAAATAAGCAAAACAGTATGCTTGCTAAGCAGGACTCTAAATGATACTTCCAAGGCACTAGATGCATTCAGCCAAG
Source organism: Meles meles (assembly GCF_922984935.1). NCBI lineage: Eukaryota > Metazoa > Chordata > Mammalia > Carnivora > Mustelidae > Meles > Meles meles. The sequence continues at coordinate 34,444,765 of NC_060072.1, forward strand.
AAATAAATGAAGTCAGAGAAGGACTTCTCGAGAACTGCATCACTATTGACTGTCTACACCATGTGGGGTGTGAGCAATTTCCTCACATGTATTGTTTCTTTTTTTTTTTTTAAGGGTTTTATTTATTTATTTGACAGACAGAGATCACAAGTAGGCAGAGAGGCAGGCAGAGAGAGAGGAGGAAGCAGGCTCACTGCTGAGCAGAGAGCCCGATGCGGGGCTCAATCCCAGGAACTTGGGATCATGACCTGAGCTGAAGGCAGAGGCTTTAACCCACTGAGCCACCCAGGCGCTCCCTCACATGTATTGTTTTAACATTACAGTTAACTCCTGCAAGGTGTCCCAATCCATAGGGTACATTTGTGATCAATCAAAGAAGATCAAGAGATCCACTAATCTATTTGTCAAAATTGGAATTGGGGATCTTATCTAAGGGAGGTGATCATAATTTGGGGCCCAATACTTGTTTTATGTTCATGCTTTTGCATGTGCTGATGCATGTACCGTTTGCTGCCCATCATGACCCGCCAGAGCCATACCTCAAGCCCCTGGACCAACCCCTGCATAGATTCTAACTGCCATACAGCCTGTGACCCCATTTCAGCAGGAAGCAACTAGATCTGTCATCGCCCCATTCCCTATTGGCAGTTAGGGTTACTGTTCCAGGGGGAGGAATGAGGACAGGCTAAGTAGGGAAGATAGGTAAAGGTGATGTGATCAGGCTCACAGAAATCCCCCAAATGTGGAGGTGTGGGGAAACCAGAGATAAGAGGACAAATCAGACCACCTTAACCTTGGCAGGTGGGGTGGGTCTTGTGGGGTGGGTGTCTTTATGATAATCACCTGTGACCAACAAAGAATAACCAGACCCTAAAAAGGAAGTAAGCCATTGAAGGTGTTATCAGTAGAGATGTTAAAAGGATTTTAAGATCCTTGGGGGCTTTCTATAAAACACCAACCCTAAAGGCCCTCCTTGACAACCCTGTCTTGACCCCTCTCACACTTGAGAACTCTTTCTGTACCTTCACTTAATAAGCTTCTATCCTTTTACTCAAAAAAAAAAAAAAAAAAAAAAAAAAAAGAATGGGGCAGTGATTGAAATTATCATAAGCACTGTAGAGGGAAAAAGTGCTGTAAACCTCAGTAATAAAGAAACTTAACCTAGTCTGGAGAGTTGAGAAGTGTATCCTAAGGAAATTACATTTAAGTTGGCAACTGCAGGAGGAATAGGATATGGGTGCAGGGAAAAGAGAAACAGAGGAAAAAGGGTATAGGAAAATGCTGATGAAAACAAAGGAAGTTGGAGGGTATTTAAGGATGACAGTGACCAAGGCTATGGGCAGGGGAAGTAGCGAAAGATGATGAAAAGCAGCCAGATCCTGCAGGATGTTGTAGCCTGTGCAAACAATTTTGGATTCTATCCTAAGTGCAATAAAAATCTATTGATAGAGTTTTAAGCACAGGAAAGAATTGTGATCAAATTTGGCTTTTAAAAGTGTCCCTATGACTACTAAAAGATAACGAATGCTAGGTAGTGAAGGGACTATTCATAGTCTAGGTAGTACAGGATTAAGATGTGGTCTGGAACAGTGGCAGTGTTGGTTCAGATAAGTAAGAGAATTTAAATTGCATTTATGAAGTAAAATTAAGAGTACAGTTGACTCTTGAGGTACCTGGGTGGCTCAGTCAGTTAAGCTTCTGACTCTTGATTTCTGTTCAGGGCATGATCTTGGGGTCCTGGGGTCTAGCCCCACCTTTGGCTCAGCACTGGGCAGAGTCTGCGTAGCATTCTGTCTCCTTCTCCCTCTCCCTCTGTCCCTCCCACCAATCTCTCCAGCCTGCCTCCTCCACCCCACCCACTTTCCTTCTCTCTCTCTCTCTCTCTCTCTGGGGGAGGGAGGGGCATGGAGAGACTACATTTGACTCTTAAACAATGCACTGAACTCCCTGCAGTAGAAAATCTGCATATAATTTTTGATTTCCCAAAAATTAAACTACTAATAGCCTACTATTAGTCTGGAAGCCTACTGATAACATAAACAGCCGATGATTACATATTTTTGTATGTTATATGAATTATACACTATGTTCTTACAAAAAATTAATTTAGAGAAAAGAAAAAGTTATGAAAATCATAAAAAAGAGAAAAAAACATTGATGGTACTGTATTGTTCAAAAATCTGCATAGAGCAGACTCTCCCAATTCAAATCCATGCTGTTCAAGGGCCAACTGTACTTAGTTATGGATCAACAATGGAGGTGAAGAAGAGGAGAGTATCAGCAAATGTTCCCAGATTTTTGACAGGAGCAAATAAGTAGAATAATGAAAAAGTAAATAGAAACTCCACCAGGAAAGATTCATGTGAGCTGGGGTAACTGGATAAGATTTGTGCAGGGTATGAGTCAGGAGTGATAGGTTTCAGATGAATAAAAGAAGGAGGAGCCATTAGGGATGGATATCTTTGGATAACCTTGGTAAGGATGGGCACATCATTGGTGTTGAACATGGTGATACTTATTGATAGGTTTAAGTAGAGAAATTAGAATCCTCGGATGTCAGTCTTGATTCTGTAAGGGGAATGAAGAGCCTTTTGCAATTCAGTCCAGCAAATGGTGTATTAATTATACTTCTCTTGAAATAAAGCAGGGGTTATTTGGAATTGGGAAAAGCTGGAGACAGAAACACTAATTATAAAACTCTGCCAAAATGAATAAGCAAAAGACAAAGCTTCCAGTAAGAAAATAAACTGAGTTGGTAATTCCCAAAATGGAGTATAAATGGTCAATAAAGAAATTTTTCTTATAAAAAAATGAACTTTATCAGGTTCCAAATAAGTCTGAGTATTGAGATACTATTTTAAGCTATCCACTGATCACTTTAAAGTGATAATGCTGATTTTTGTTTGAAAGGTGGCAGAACAGATACTCATACACAGCTTGAGGTAAGTTAGAAGGACTTTTGGAAAGATCATTTTTTAAGTTTTGGTAACTGATATTATTTAAGTCACTCTTTCCACCTCTTGGCTTTTATCTTGAGGAAATAATCAGAGATTCACAAAAATGTATATACAGAGATGCCCATAGTAGTGCTATTTAAGAAAAGAAGACATTAGTCATGAAGTAAATATGCAAATATGGGGATTAAATGCATAAAGTTTTATGTATTTTTGAAAAAGTAATATACCTAATTAAAAATCATGTTTTTGAAGAAACATGAGAAGCAACCAGAAGTGTGTACAACAAAATGTGGATAGTTGTTTTAACTAACTCATAGTGATGAGGGAACAGAAGGCTGGCTGAGGACAAAGCAAAACGCTGACACCTTACAATCTTTCCCCACCCCATTCCTGGGTGGGACATTCTTTTGGAATCTCCCAACTATCCTGATGTTAATAGCTTGCTAGAAGGGAAAAACAACCTGAGGATGGCAAGGCCTCTAGTATCCGAGTATCTTATAGACCCTCTTTAGCATATGAAAGTTCTATTGAAATTTCCCTTTTCCTTACCTCTCCCCAATTCCATGATACATAACTTGCCACCCCTCACAACACCTGGGCAGCATCTCTTCCTGCCCATGGGTCCTATCCCCATGCTTTAATAAATCACCTTTTTGCACCAGAAAGGTCTTAAGAATTCTTTCTTGGCCCTAGGCTCTAGACCCACCCCCCCCCAACCGAACCTCACCTATATTCTAGAACTTCATCAATAGCAACACCAAAAATTATGCTTGGGGGGCGCCTGGGTGACACAGTCATTTAAGTATCAGACTCTTGGTGCTGGCTCAGGTTATGATCTCAGTATATTGAGATCAAGCCTGGTGTCAGGCTCCTCACTCAGTGTGGAGTCTGCTTAAAGCTAGCTCCCTCTCCCTCTGCCCCTCCTCCCTGCACTCTCTCTCTTTCTAAAAATAAATAAATCTTTTTAAAAATTTTACTTTTTAAAATTTATTTTGTGATTTTTTTTAATAATTAGAGAAAGCACAACAATAAATTCTACTTTTAAATGCTATTACAATAGCTCAGTACAAGATCATTGGACTAGGCTGGTGAGAATGAGAATAAAGAGAAAGAAAGATACAAGAAATCTTTGAGAGAAAAACTAGATTAAGAGGATTGATTAGATTTAGAATGTGGATGATGAGAAAATAGTAGAGCTATGACTGGAAATAGGAAAGTTGCATGACTTTTTGAAAAATTTGGTGTTGGGAATGCTTAAAGAAAGTATTCAGTACTCTATAGGAGAAATAAGATTATTGCTAAGGAAAAGGTCAGGTGGGTAAATTCACAGAAGAAAAGAACAGAAAGAAGACTGAGAACTGGATCCAAGGTTTTCCTGGTCCAGTGCTTCTTTTAGCATTTCAATAATAGAGATAATAGGATTTGTATTTAAAGTCAGTAACTAGAAGAATAATGTTTTCTGACAGCTGCATATACACTCCCTGGATGAGATTATAAATTAACTTGCTTAAAACTATTTACTTTAGTTATGTCTGGGCACTGTGGTTTTAGTCAGGAGACATGCCAGATGTAATTGACATTATGTAGGTATTAAGGAAAAATCTTGTGATGTTGCTGGCTTAAGTCTCAGGGGGAAAAAGAGAATTTTTTTAAACATTACTTATTCAATTGGTTTTATTTTGGATTAATTAATTTCAGAAACTAATATTTTATGACTGTACTTTACATGAAAGACTTGAAAAATAATAATTGGAGAAAATTTGCTAGCTCTTGTTTCAATATAGAAAGCACCATAAAATCTATCTCTAGAATTTGTTTTCATAAAGTTCATTATTCTTTATTTAAAATATTTCAAATCAATTATAAGTAACGTGTCTAAACCCAGCATTGAGGATTTTAGAGGACAATTGTTTAAAATTAGTTCTAATATACATGCTATATTATTTATTAGGAGAAAAATCATAAATAAGGATCTGTTCTTCCTTTATTAGATGAACTACCATTCAGTTAAGCAATCCCACTCCTAGGTATTTATCCAAAGAAAACAAAAACACTAATTGAAAAGGCAAATGCACTCTTGTATTCATCACCACATTATTTACAGTAGCCAAGATACAGAAGAAACCTAAATGCCCATAAATATATGAACAGATAAAGAAGGTTGTGGAATATATATATATATATATACACACACACACACATATATATATATGCATGCATGCATATATATATATATATATATTCCATATATATATGTGGAATATTACTGAGCCATTAAATAGAATGAAATCTTGATGTTTGTGACAACACAGGTGGGCCTAGAGGGGGTCATGCTAAATGAAATAAGTCAGAAAGAAAGACTAATACTATATAATTTCATTTATATGTGGAATCTAAAACCCAAAACAAACAAACAAAATAAAACAGAAAGCAAACTCAAATATAGAGAAGAAATGGATGGTTGCCAGAGGGGAGGTAGGTGGGAGATGGACGAAATAGGTGAAAGCAATTAAAAGGTACATCTTCCTGCTGGCGAGGATGAAGAGAAAGGGGAACCCTCCCACTCTGTTGGTGGGAATGCAAGCTGGTGCAACCACTCTGGAAAACAGCATGGAGGTTCCTCAAAATGTTGAAATTATGACCCAGCAATTGCACTACTGGGTATTTACCCTAAAGATACAAACATAGTGATCCGAAGGGGCACATGCACCTGAATGTTTATAGCAGCAATGTCTACAATAGCCAAACTATGGAAAGAACCTAGATGTCCATCAACAGATGAATGGATAAAGAAGAGGTGGTATATATACACAATGGAATACTATGCAGCCATCAAAAGAAATGAAATCTTGCCATTTGCGATGACGTGGATGGAACTAGAGCGTATCATGCTTAGTGAAATAAGTCAATCGGAGAAAGACAACTATCATATGATCTCCCTGATATGAGGATGTGGAGATGCAACATGGGGGGTTGGGGGATAGGAGAAGAATAAATGAAACAAGATGGGATAGGGAGGGAGACAAACCATAACTGACTCTTAATCTCACAAAACAAACTGAGGGTTGCTGGGGGGAGGGGGGGTTGAGAGAGGGGGAGGGGGGTTATGGACATTGGGGAGGGTATGTGCTATGGTGAGTGCTGTGAAGTGTGTAAACCTGGCGATTCACAGACCTGTACCCCTGGGGATAAAAATATATTATAAGTTTATAAAAAATAAATAAATACAAAATTAAAACATAAAAAAAAATAAAAATAAAAGGTACATCTTCCAGTTATAAAATTAGTAAGATACAGGAATGTAATGTACAGCATAGGGAGAATATAGTCAATAATATTCTAATAACTTGGTGTGGTGACAGATGGTAAATAGACTTATTGTCGTGACCATTTCATAATGTATGTAAATACTGCATCACTATTGTATGAATATAATGTTATATTCTTCAATAAATTTTATTCTTCAATAAATTTTATTCTTCAATAAAAAGAAAAAGAAAAAGTGCATACTTAGGATAAAATATCAGAAATAGATTTGAAAAGAAAAATATAAGGGCAGGAACAGACTATGTTTTGCCTGTCCTTATGAAAGATTGATAACGAATTGCTGAGTAAATAATGTCTTATCATCTTTGCCATCTCAATAGGTACTCAAGAGGTACATTGCAAAGCTATGAAATATTCATATTGTTTTAGTTTTTACAATACATGAGGAATGATAACAAAATGTCATATTCCCACTTCAGAGTAGACTTTTTTCCCTAAACCATTCTTTTTAAAATTATCAAGCTTAAAGAAAATAAGTTTGGGCTCCTGGTGGCTCAGTCGTTAAGAGTCTGCTTTCTGCTCTGATCATGATCTCAGGGTCTGGCATGGAGCCCCACTTTGGGCTCTGCTCAGCAGGAAGCTTGCTTCTCCCTCTCCCACTCTCCCTACTTGTGTTCCCTCTCTCCCTGTCTCTCCTTCTGTCAAATAAATAAATGAAATCTTTAAAAACCCCCCCAAAACAAAAAGTTTATAGTAAATAAATGTATACCAACCACCTAGATTCTAAGAATAACTTTTTGCTCTATTTGGTCAGTAACATAATTATCTATTCATCCCACTACCCATTTTTTAATCCATATTATTTTTTGATGCTTTTCCAAATATTTTGCAGATATCACTACATTTCCCCCAATTTTTTTTAAAAGATTTTATTTATTTATTTATTTGTCAGAGAGAGAGTGCATGCAAGCAGGCAGAGGGGGGAAGAGAGGCAGGCTCCCCGCTGAGCAAGGAGATCTGATGACCTGAGCTGAAGGCAGTGGCTTAACCGACTGAGCCACCCAGGTGTCCCTACATTTCCCCAGATGTTTAAGCATACATAATGCTAACTAGAGTTTAATATTTTACAAAATTATTTTTTCTTTTGAGCTAAATTTTACATACTATGAAACCCTTGAGTGTACCATTCAGGAAATTCAGATGCATACTGAAATGTATGCAACTCTAAATTCCTATCAAGATACAGATTGTTGAAACCCCGGAAATTTCCTTCATACCCCTTTGCCGTCTGTTTTTGCTCTACATCCCAGAAACAACCACTTCTTTTTTTTCATAGATTACTTCTTCCTGTTCTAGATCCTCATCTAGATCATACAGTAGGTATTTTTTCATGTAAAATTTCTTTCCCTAAGTACTCTGTGTTTGAAATTTCTCCATGTTGTTGTGTTCCTTTTTATTGTTGAATAGTATTCCACCATAGGAATAAGCTGCAGGTGATTTATATATTCTCCTCCTGGTGGGCAACTGTGCTGTTTCTAGTTTTGAGCTATTATGAATAAGTTGCTATGAAGATTCTTGTATTTGTTTATGGATATGTGTGTGAACATATCCTTTCACTCCTCATCAGTAAATTCTGTGCCACGGGGTGGGTGTATGCTTAATTTCAAAACCATTGCCAGACCATTTTTCAAAGTTATCATACCACTTTCCACTTCCACTAATAATATATGAGCCTTCAGTTGGGTCTACGTTCTCCTGCACATTTAATATTGTCAGTCTTTTTTTAGTATTAGGCATTCTGATAAATAGAAGTTGGTTTTTTTGTTTTGTTTTGTTTTGTTTTTAATGATACTTGCGTTTCTAGGTTTTTCATTTGTAGATCACAGAAACAATATTTCATTCTGGTTAGAAAGAATTCCAAAACACATAATTCTATGAAACTGATTTTTTTCTTCCTTTTCTTTGTGCCCTCATCTGCAAGATACCACAGCAAGTCCCAGAGATTTCTTGCTCAAAGAAATACACAGGAGCCTAAGATAAGGAGTTCTAGGTTAGGCTGCCCTTTCTCAGACTCTAGACTCAGTTGGAGTCCAAAAGAGAGCCCAGAAGATTTGTGTGCTCCTTAAAACCTCTCCCTTGCTGGCCTCAACATCAGCACTGCCCAGTAAAAGAGTGGGAGCCCAGATTTCTTCATGTTCCCGTCAAAAGCCTCCTTCCTCCCTTTGCTGAATTCTGTTCATTGCCTTGCCATCACTATCTGCATGGAGGTGATAAGAATTAATTTCATTATGCTCTGAACATGGGATTTCTTCTGTCAAAGGAGTTGAGGACATCCAGACCATCACTCTTCTACTGAGTCCAAGTCTCCCTATGGTTCTTGTTATGCCCCCCCAAAATGGGTCCATGATTAAAGGAGCAAGACTGATGTAAAGTGAAGGTCAAGCAAAGCTTAATTTCATGCCAAGCATCAAGAACCAAACTGATCGGGGCGCCTGGGTGGCTCAGTGGTTTGAAGCCTCTGCCTTCGGCTCAGTTCATGATCTCAGGATCCTGGGATCGAGCCCTGCATTGGGCTCTCTTCTCCCAGGGAGCCTGCTTCCCCCTCTCTCTCTGCCTGCCTCTCTGCCTAGTTGTGATTTCTCTCTGCCTAATAAATAAAATATTAAAAAAAAAGAAGAAGAAGAAGAATCAAACTGACCGACCAGGGTCGCCCTCTCTGTAAGAGGCGCGGCCCTGGCCGGTCAGTTTGATTCTTGATGCTTGACACAAAATAAAGCTTTGCTTGACCTTCGCTTTATATCAGTCTCACTCCTTTAATCACAGACCCATTTTTTGGGGGGGCCTAACAGTTCTATTGGCCATGGAATGACTATAAGATACTATACATATTTTATTTGTTTGGGTCCTACCACTAGAATATAAGCTCCATGATGGCAGAGATTTTTTTTTCCAGTTTTTATTCAGTGCATATCCACAGTACCTAGAATACCTGGTACATAGTATATGCTTAATAATTATTTGTTGAGGAATAGATTTCCTTTGACAAGGAAGTTTCATGTCTTGAAATGGGAAAAAATGAATCCTACATATAAATGAGAGAAGCAGGCGCCTGGGTGGCTCAGTGGGTTAAACCACTGCCTTCGGCTCAGGTCATGATCTCAGGGTCCTGGGATCGAGTCCCATATCGGGCTCTCTGCTCTCTGCTTGGCAGGGAGCCTGCTTCCCTCTCTCTCTCTGCCTGCCTCTCTGCCTACTTGTGATCTCTCTCTCTCTCTCTCTCTCTCGCTGTCAAAAAAATAAATAAATAAATAAATAAATAAATAAATGAGAGAAGCAAACTTACAAATTTTTAAAGGACCCACTGTAGTTCATGTAAGTTACTAAGTTACTCATTAGCAGTATTGAACCTCTGGCCAATCTCCTGATGAATTGAATCTCAGTCTCAAAGCTGGAATATTCTTAGATATCTACTTTTTTACCTCATGTAGAAGTAAATTCTCTAATGTATTTCATATGCCTCCTTTTGATTGATATTTCCAGGGATAAGGAGAGAGTTGACAGGTTTTTAAAATAATATTCTTCTTGTCTTGACTTCCAGGTCCTTCTTTTCAGGGTCCTATACTATTGACTTACTTAATCATCACAATGAACTTAGCAACTAGGCATTATTAATATCAGCCAGGTAAGAACATTTCATAGACGAGGAAATAGAAACTATCAAGGTTAAGTAAATTGGGATTTGAAGCTCAGGAATCTAGTTCCAGGGTCTTTAATTATTACAATATTCTGCTTATAATAACTTATAACCAGTTATAAGAATCGTGAACCCTCTGGGGCACCTGAGTGGCTCAGTGGGTTAAAGCCTCTGCCTTCAGCTCAGGTCACGATCCCAGGGTCCTGGGATCAATCCCTACAGGGGCTCTCTGCTCAGCGGGGAGCCTGCTTCCCCCTCTCTCTCTCTGCCTGCCTCTCCATACTTGTAATCTCTGTCAAATAAATAATATTAAAAAAAAAAAGAACCATGAACCCTCTAATTCACTTGAATAAATAGACTTAAAAGGACTAAGGAACTAGGTCTTTTTTTTCTTTTTTTGAAGACTTTATTTATTTATTTATTTGAGAGAGAGAGCATGAGAGGACAGAGGTCAGTGGGAGAAGCAGACTCCTTGCCCAGCAGGGAGCCCAATGTGGGACTCCATACCAGGACTCCAGGATCATGACCTGAGCTGAAGGCAGTCACCCAACCAACTGAGCCACAAAGGCACTTGAGGGACTAGATCTTGACTAGAATCTTCCCCAGAGGAGTTGGGTGGGGTGCTCCCTTTTTCAGCGGATTTCTCAGAAAACTTACTTGTCTCCTAAAGCTAGGAAAGTATAGTGGATTTGTTCCATACTCTCAGGTGTCAATCTAAATGGCAGAGATTGGCCAGACAGCTGCTCCAAAGACAAGAATAAAAGGATTTTGCCACCTAGTTAACTTCAACTTTCCCTCACCCTACCTACAGGAACAAAAACATTGGAATGTTTCTTGAGGTCACATATATGTAAAAGAGCTAGCATGGAGATAATCTTCAGCCTTGGCCTGTAAGATAGTTCTAGAGGAGCGAAAGAACCTTAAGATTGGGTAGCAAATACCGTTATATTCTTAGGGGTTGCAAGTGTAAACAAGAAGTCGCAAGAGAGTAGAGAGAAGCATTAAGTGGAATGAGGGTGTTGCATATTCCTTCCTGCGGCAAGGGAGCCTCTGAAGAATGCCCAAGCACAGTTAAAAGAGACATTGTCAGCTTTAAATACCTGGTATGCACATAAAGAATGAAGCCAGGATACAACAAGACCTGGTTTTCTCCCCTCGCTTTCCTTCCTTCCCCTATTTCAACTCTGAAGAATCACAGCTTTAATAAAAGGAAAGTTAGAAGCCTAAGGCAAAAGGAGATTGGCTATATCCTTGCATGAAATCAACAGCTTTGACTTGTAAATAGAACCAGATGTTCTCAATACTGAATCCATGCTCTTTTGTGATTTAAAGAAGCCAAGGAAATTTTAATTACCTAAGACCAAGGTGTAAAATAACGAGACTGCCCACATTTTTTTACCTAGAGGCAAGAAAGAACTCCCCCACAGAAGCAAAAGCAAATCTGCTTTTGGGTTACATTTCATGACACCCACTTATTCAATGTACCACTTATAAGGAAGGACCTAAAAACCCCAGTGATTCCTGAGGCCATGGTCCAGTCCTTCATTGTGGTCTTGTGGTGGAGTTCTATCACAGCCCCAAGATTTCAGAGTGGATTGGTAACTTTTTACCTTTCTACTATAGAAATACAAGCTTGCTATTTTCTTCTCTTCTATGATTTAAGGAGAGGATTGCACTTAGGGATGTGTGGACTGATACCATATTTTTAAAGTAATTTTTGGATTATGTATTCTTGGTGGTTAGGATTATTTTTTATTTTTTAATTTTTTAAGTAAAGCAGCTGTTGGCATATGCTTTTAGAGGTGTTTTCCTCTACCAATATTTGTTATCTTTGGAAGACAGAGATAAAATTTGATGCTAATGATTAAGTATTAAACAATGAACATGATTTGCTTCAAAATGTGTTTTAAATTAGACAGTTTTGTCAACTAAACCTCACAAGATGACTACTCTGATTTATTAAACTTATCTCCCTATGTATGACGTTAGAGTTGAAAAAATACAAAATATACCCATTATCTCCAAATTGGTCTCAGACAGAAGTAAACCTATGAAACAAGTAAAATCTGGATGGATGGGTGGATGGACAGATAGATAGGGTTAGAAATACTGAGTTTCTGATGGCATAGTCTTGATGAAGGAGGACCTTTTAGAGTAGATTTGATCTAATAAATAAGAACTACCAGGAGATGGGAGAGAAACCTTAAAATGTATAACCTCCCTCCACAAATTAGGGCTGGTCTAATTATTCTTCCATCTATCTAGGATGGATGATCTCTTAATCTCTATTTTATTCCTCTCTTTCTATGGTGGAGAAAATGATGATTTGGGTAAGTATTTTCTTTTTTACATCCTGTCTCTGTAAAGTGTATCAGTTCAAAGAGGAAGAATGCCTGTACCCAAAAGAATCTTCCGTTGCAAGATCAAGCAAAATTAGCAAGGGTTGGAGTTTATTATGTATGTGGTAATGGGATTCCCAGCTTTTCTTCTTTACCTTCTCCACACAAGCAATAAATGTGATTCTCCAATTTTTCTTGTGAAAATACACAGGCTAATATTGGATAGTGTAATCTCACCACATACGTGGGCCAGGGTGAGTTGCAATATCCTGTTTAAAAATCACAGGAAAGCATTTCAGAAAGCCTTTCAATTTCACAAAGCATTCAACAACCATCCCCAAATCATCAATAATCTGGGTGTGCCAATATTTATGTGGAAGAACACAGAGTGAGGTAGTTAGTTTCCAAAGATAGCACAAAGCAATTCCACAGTAGCCTACAGTATATGAAGGAAGGGATGGTCTGGGACTTGGGAACCCTATATATATATATATTTTTTTATTATTTGTCAGAGAGAGAGAGAACACAAGCAGGCGCAGGGTTGCAGGTAGAGGTAGAGAGAGAAGCAGGCTCCCTGCTGAGCAAGGAGCCCCATGCAGTCTCGATCCCAGGACCCTGGGATCAGGACCTGAGCCGAAGGAAGCGGCTTAACCAACTGAGCCACCCAGGCATCCTGGGAGCCCTATAATTTAAAAATCTTGCCTTGCAACTTCCCCTTCCTTCTCTTAGAGCACTGATTCCCACACCAAAGAAGTTTAGAAAGAGAGAGGCCACATGGAGAAGCAGTGCAGAGCAGTAACAACTGTCTTTTCACTGTAACTGTGTGAAGAGTCTAAGCAAAATCCATAGGCCAAGTTTACATCTGGGCCCAAGTCAACCCAAAGAATCCAGTATATAACAAAATTGTTATCTTAAGCCACTATATTTTGGACTGGCTTGTTACACAGCATAGACAATGGAAAAAATAAGAATCCCCTAAATCTTGTATCCTCTTGAACATGGTGAATTTCAGTTTCTTTTTTTGAAGCAAACAAACAAATCTACCACAGCTAAGGCTTTGAAATTACTTTTTAAATTGGTTCTTGACTTTTTACCCTACACATGACATGTCATCTATCCAGAAAGCATGTCACATGAAAAATCCCATCCCTGATACACCATGACAAAACGGACTATAATATTCCCTTTTCCTGAGAAGCAATTAACTAAATTAACTAAATATCCACTCCGGTTATAAATGTTGCTCTCAAAGCAAGGCCTCGTAGAAAGCCAGGACGGGGACCAGAGATAGCCAAAAGAGACTTAGCGCATTTGTTTTAAGACTCTGTGCCGGAATGAAAATGTGATGTTGTGGGGTTCCATTTTGTGCAGGTTCGAATCTTACAAATGTGAACTAGCGTGATTGATGTAAAATACTAAGTCTCACTTCATAATACAAAGCCCAGAAATAAAAAGGAATCTTAAGAATCATATGATTTTAGAGGTTCCTAGCTATTATTTACAAATTGAGTTTACATTTTTTAAAGATTTATTAATTTGAGAGAGAGAAAGAGAGAGAGGAAGAGGGAGCATGTCCTGGCACACAAACTGGGGAGAGCAGGGGGAGCAAGAGGGAACGAGAGACTCCCAAGTCGACTCCCCACTGAGTGGGTCTTGATCCAGGGACCCCTGAGACCATGGCCTGAGCCGAAATCACCCATTGGTGATTTTTTTTTTTGGTGATTTTCTTTACCCACTGAGCCATCCAGGTGCCCCCAACAAACTGAATTTACATTATTGTCACATGATAGAGTTGCACTAGCTTGCGCACAGAAAGACCAACTACAATCTGGAATTGTCTGGGCTTCCAATTATGCGGCCTGCGAGGAGTAAAATGTTTTGTATAAAATATCACTGTCCCTGGTATTTCAGTCTAGCTACCTAAGGTGGGAGTGGAGATGAGTGAAGAGGAGAATCAGCTTTCAACACATTTTTGAAGACGTAAGAACCATTTATCTACAGAAACAAAGCACCAGCATTTAAAGCGCTCTCTTAGGATTCAGGAGATCTGAATGGACTTCAAAATTAACCTGCCACTTACCCAGGGATTGATGTCAGATACCTTAGTTTCTCCTTAAGCAGTTCCATGATGGGATTCGTTCATTCTATTCCATTTATTTATTCACTAGTGAACTTTTTTGAGTGTCTACAATGAGCCAGGTGCTGTACAATGAGAATACAAACATGAATACATTGTGATTGTTGGTATAATAGGCCTGATAACACTTTATAGGAACAGAAATGTGTGTAATAATCTCCAGAGTATACTTGAGCTCTAAAACTTTGTCATTTGGATTCCCCTTGATGTTCCAACACAAGCTGAAATTAAAAAAAAAAAAAAAAAGCTACATACTGATTTTATTTCTGTTATAACCCTGAAGCTATTAAGAGAGTAACACTTTTGAAAAAGACTGCTTGTTTTCATAGCATAATAGCACCTGTATAGTTTTGTAATATTCAATGAAATGTTCCATAAACTACAATACAATCACTGTGCAAAGATATATTTATCTTGCAATACTCTGTTGACTTGCAGAAAATCCTTCATTTAAGTGGTTAAAAACTGAATGGATAAGTTGAAAGTTGAAACACTTTAATAATATCCAAATTCCTTGCAGTTTACCTTTGCAAGTCAGAAAATCAGTTCTCATTCTTTTCTATGGAATCTAAATGAAACAATGTCTTGGGGATTTATGAGAAGTGGGAGGAGCCTTGGAGAGACTTTGTCATATTTTCAGGATTTCACAGTGGGGTCTTCAGATTACCTGCTTCAAAAATCTCTAGGGGTTTATTATTAAAAGCGAATTCAGAGACTTGCCCAGTCCTAGTGAAAGCGAGTTTTTAAAGCAGGTCTTGGGAATCTTCAACAAGTTCCTCATTTGGTTCATACACACCCCAGTTTGTGGGTCCCATGTTTTAATCCCACCACCTTATTTTGCAGGTAGGAAAACTGAGAGATTTGGTGGCTTATTATTATTATTAAGTAGTCTAGTAAAGTTCTTCCTAAAAACCAAAGGAACCGAGCAAGAGTAGTGTTTTCAAATAGCTTCTACAGTGGAAAGGAAGAAAAAGAACAAGGTGTGAGGAAAATAGAGAACATTTTTCACAGTCTGCTTTTTCCATGATTGGATTTATGATGAGTATATTCATTCCTTTCCATCCTACTCAGAAAATTCCTTCTCTGTTCACTATTCAACTGGAATTTTAAATGGTGTTGATCTAAAGTCTGCTTCAAATCATTTGACAAGCAAGACAAGTAAAGTCACAATAACTCCATTCTCTCAGAATCATGTCAAGCTGAATACACATTCAAAACAGAGTAGAAAGGAGAAAAACTCCCCCATACAAACAACTGAATATATTGAACATCACCTGGGTCTCAAAGATAGTCTGGGTGACACAAAATGCACTTCTTAAAACGTGAGTAGATTTAGTTCATAATTTTCCATCTTGTGAGATAGGTATTTTATTGTTTAGAAGCAATTATATAATTGAGTAAAATACCTTGGCCTTTAAAACTCAAACTGTGAAGTCACCATCTACAGCAGATAAACTCAATAAGTTCTGCCTTTGTCTGTACTATCCTTGTATTTAATTAGTAAGAAAGAAATATGCACTTCACATTTAAGATAGATACATAGCTGGTGTTTCATGACTGTTTAACCCCTAAGCCATGCTTTGTTCAAGGAGATTTTCAGTAAGTAAGAAACTTGCATAAATAAAATGTAATTTTATTTTTTAAAAGATTTTATTCATTTGACAGACAGAGATCACAAGTAGGCAGAGAGACAGGCAGAGAGAGAGGGAGGAGGCAGGCTCCCTGCTGAGCAGAGAGTCCAATGCAGGACCCTACCCCAGGACCCTGAGACCATGACCTGAGCCAAAGGCAGAAGCTTTAACCCACTGAGCCACCCAGGTGCCCCTAAAATGTAATTTTAATATAGCTAATATATTTATTTTGATATTCCTAACTATTAATTTGTGAAGAACTAAGAGTATTTGGTGGTTATCTATGCATATGCTTTATTATCTCAAATCTATTCCCTTGTAGGAAAATAGAAATGTAGAAGTCTTGTTCTTTGGAAAACAGTCTCTAGAGGATGCAGTACCAGATATTTATAACACTTGCTTTAAGAATGAAGAAAACAGACACTCATTTTTAAATTAGCTTTGGGGCAACCGTGACTTGGGCAAAGAACGTTGGTGTTAGTAAGATGGTCCTGTCTGGATTAAAGTTTCATGCAACATTGCTGGTAGAAATTAATTTTTATTTGATGTTGAATTCTTGATGAAGTTTTAACTTGTCAAGAGTTGTAAGCTTATAAATGTGTGTATATGGTGAAATTTTATTCAATTAAGCTTCATAATGCTCTAGGTATTTTACTGTTCTGAAAAGGAGATCTCTTGAACATGTTGTTTCCTGTACCCACAGGCTAATCCTCAAAGTGTACATTCATAACTGAACATTAGTCTACAATTTTAAAATAAATCCTGTGGCATTTACAAGTTAAACATGTATTATTTCCTGTACAACACAGCTTCTTTGTTGACATTTTTTGGGGGGTATAAAATGGAATTAAGGGCTTTTTATGTTCTTTTTCTTAAAGACGTGAAGAAATCTGACATTAAACAAGATTACCAACGGAAATAAACTAGAAGTGCACTGTTGCTGCATATGTACTCTTAAAGAACCAATGTAAAAAAAAAAAAAAAGAACTGGGGCGTCTGGGTGGCTCAGTGGTTTAAGCCTCTGCCTTCGGCTCAGGTCATGATCTCAGGGTCCTGGGATCGAGCCCAGCATCAGGCTCTCTGCTCAGCAGGGAGCCTGTTTCTCCCTCTCTCTCTGCCTGCCTCTCTGCCTACTTGTGACCTCTCTCTCTGTCAAATAAATAAATAAAATATTAAAAAAAAAAAAAGAACCGATGGAATGATCTAGTATACTCCATACTACATGTTCATGTAAATATCTTATATTTAAAGACAAAATTACTTAGAGGTCTTTTATTTATCTGCCTTGAAATAAAAGCACGTCACTGCAACTTAATAAGGCAATAGGTGATTTTTTATGCCACCCATTTATTTAACCATGAGATTTCACGGAAGCCTATTCAGGATATTGAACCATAAACCTTAACTAAGTATGGGAGAATATTTGGCACAAAGATTGCAAGAATAATAATTACGTTATAATCCTTATGGGCATGGATATTATGCTATGCTGGGAACAATTTTCCTACCTAGTATTTTAAGACTAAACTTGTGGATGAAGCCCTAAAGAAGTGTTATTACTACTTATATTTATTGAAAGGCTGCTACATTTCACACATTGTGCTAACACTTAAAATATTTTGTTTGTTTGTTTGTTTATCTTATTTATCCTCTCAGCTGCTCTGCAAGTTAGCTAAGTCACAGATGAAAAAAACTGTTCTCACAGGGATGAAAATAAGTAACTCCTGGAAAGAGGAAGAGGCAAATATAAAGCTTTAAATCTGAGCCTGATTCCGAATTTCATAGAAGGAAAATATAACTTTAAAACAGAGGCATTAACTTTGAAGGAAGTCGTTTTTGAAATGTAAACATCTGTTCTATATACGTACCTCTCCAAGAAAAGGACCTTATTATTACACCCATGAGAATTATGATGCCTGAAAGTAAATCATAGTTTAAGTCACAGCATAGGAGTGAGGCAGCAAAGTATCACAGTGGCTAGATGCTTGTGTTAGGATATACAGTTCAGGGTCTGATAAACAAGATTAAAATCCCAGCCTTGCTGTTTACTAGCTTTGTGACCTTGAGCACATTATTAGTATCTCCACACCTTAGTTATTATATCTGTGAAATGGGCATATCAAGAATACCAATCCTCATATGGAGGATCGAGTTCATGTATATCAAGTTCAGTGCCTATGGATAGTAAATAGGGTGTGCATGTGAGCTGTTTTTCTATCACACAGAATATTTTGGTTTAGGATCATGACATTATAGAGATGGATAGCAAGTGTCTGTCAGATCCAGAAAAGAGACAAAGGAAATCTGGGATTAGGAAAAGGAAAGTATGCACGTTTAGCTAATTAAAGAGCTAAAAAGTGACCAATGACTCACAAAAATAGTACAGTTGATTATGGCATTCATAATTAACCTAGAATAAATTACTTTATTCAACAGGTATTTACAGAATGAATTTTGCATTCCAGGCCTTAGGTTAGACATAAGAAACTTTAGAGTAAGGGAAAGAATCACTCTTCTAGAAAAAGAGGAAAATCTTGGGACACTTCGGTGGCTCAGTCTCTTGAGTGTCAGCCTTTGGCTCAGGTCATGATCCAAGAAAGAAAGAAAGAAAGAGAAAATCTTGACATACGCAACAACGTGAATGATCCCAGAAAACATTGTGCTGCATGAAATAAGCCAGTCACAGAAGGACAAATCCTATGTGATTTCATTTGTGTAAGGTGTCTAGAGTAGTCAAACTCATTAAAAAAAATAATAATATTATAGTTGCTAGGAGGTAGGAAAAGGGGAAAGCAGGGAATTGTTCAAAGGGTATAAATGTATATAAACTGAGTAAGTTCCAGAGATACGCTGTAGAACATTGTTGCACATCATTAACAATACTGTGTTGTACGCTTAAATTTTCTAAGAGGGTAGATACCATGTTTTATGTTTTTCCTGCAAGCTAAAAAGATTTTTTAAATGTAAAAAGAGGCACTATCTCTGCCCTTTTAAGGCTTACAATCCAGATTCGTATGGATTAAGCTCAAATCAAATAAACTTTCTTAGTGCAGATTCTGAGATTCATCTGTCCAGGATAAAGAGTTAATGTCTATTAAAATAACTTATGACTACAGTATTATCTACAGAAAAAAAATCCTCTGAATAAGCCTGAATCTCAGTGATTGTAGCACAAAATTATGTGACTCTCAATCCCTCCTAAATCCTAGATTTAGGAGGGTAAATAAGAGTAAACTTAGGTGCAAAGAGTAGATTTTGGCATGTGGCCATTGATAGTAAGATAAAAAATATTATAAGGGACATGATCAAATGCCTAAGATGTTCTCTTTTTGTCATCCTCACTTTAAAATGATATCTAATTTCCTATCAATGTTCTTATAGAGTAAACTTGGATATAATCACAATCATTTCAATCATTTAAATAGAAAAAAATCAAGCTGCATTAGGTAGATTTTTTTTTTAATTTTAGCAATTAGCAACTGAGAAGAGAAAGTCAGCAGAAACTGACCCTAAATAATAGAAACAACAAGGTGAAAGTTGGAACCATCAAATTAGACTAGAAAGACAGTTCATCAAATATCCAGGTGTCCCGTATGTTTCAGAGACCTCACATATCCGAGTAAAGTGGTGACTTACCACCAGATTATTGCAAGAGAAGGTTAAGATATGGGTCATTCTGCTTTAAGGCAGCCAAGAGTGTGTCGTCTCTTCACTTTTTTCTTTTTTCTCCTCTCTGTAGCTGGAAACAATTTGAAGAAGGTGGCGTTGCAAGATGGAAACAATCTGGATTGTTCAGTCATTAGTTAGAACAAAGCTCTTGTAGAAGAGCCATCTGAGCCACACTGGATGTGATGTGAATGAGAAATAAACCTCTCCTGAAAGCGTTTAAAGTTTGGGGGTGGCCATTGCAGAAACTGGCATTAACTACTTTGGTTAATATATAGGATTATCACCATTTATTTTAGTCTAAATCTCTGGATGCCCCTGGGGAAAGTTTTTATTCCTTTCTGATTATAACTTCCTTCCTTGCTTTTATATTACTACTGCTGTATGATTTCTTTATATTCATTTTTGTTCATCAGTAGGTATACCCTGATCATTCATGTGAAATGATTGGTTCAGAATGGCTCCTTCTCCCCACAAAATTCCATGTTTTTCCTCATAAGCTCCAGGAAGAAATGGAGCACTGATGACATCATATGGGGTTTTATTTTATTCATTATCTCTAGAGCTCAGCATCATCTCATCTACAATTCTTGATTTATATATGTGCTCTGACAGATAGTATTCCCCACTTATCTCAGTTCCTTCTTCCCCCCAAACATCAAAAAACAAAAAAAATTAATCATGTATCAGTGCAATCTAAAATTATATCTAGTCCAGCACATTTAATGCCACGATCACTAAAATTTTCTTTATAATTGACCCCAGAAGCTATACAAAGACTTTCCATCTTGACCTAATTATGACCACAGGAAAGGCTCAAACCATCTAGAGTAAGGATATAGCATCTATGTTTACATTCAATTTCCACTGGAGATAAAGTAGATAAAGGGAATAGAAACCGGTGTTTCAAAACGGGTAGAATATAGTATTTCTAGGATGGTGCAATAAAGACAAAAAAATCCATTTCTACATAAGACCTATGAAAAAAACCATTGACAATTGTTAAAAATCACTTTTTCAGGATTTTGGAAATTAATCAAAGGCTTGCAGTAATTGGAGGAGAAATGACAGAATCTTGATTAAAAACAAGAACTTTAAAACATTTAACTTGCCCTTTCCCTGCTCCATGGTAGCATTGAAAACCAGCAGCTTCCCAAATATGATAGCTATTAAAACCAAAGGCTTGACAAACTGGAAGTTGACAGGCCAGGTGTGGGGTTCCTCAAAACTCCTCATCCCCTGAGAATAGTTGCAAGTTGATCTGTCTGGTAGCTTCCTGAAAAACAAAAACAGCAACAGCAACAAAAAAACAACAACAAAAAACATCAACAAAAAATCACTATTAATAAGACATGGGGAAGAAATCTTTTTTTTCCCCAGTTTTTTTTTTTTTAACGATTTTATTTATTTATTTGTCAGAGAGAGAGAGAACAAGCACAAGCAGGGAGAACAGCAGGCAGAGGCAGAAGCAGGCTCCCTGCTGAGCAGAGAGCCCAATGTGGGACTTGATCCCAGGACCCTGGGATCATGATCTGAGTCAAAGACCAACACTTAACCTAATGAGCCACCCAGGAGTCCCACATGGGGAAGAAATCTTAAAAACTTGTATTGGTCCATCACAAATAAGGGCTGCCCCAGTTGGTCTTCCATCTAAGTAAGATGTCTTAAACTCTACCTTATTCCTCTAACTCTCCCTGGGATGGAGGAGGTCACGCCCTATGTCAGCATTCCTTCTGCATCACCTCTCTGTCGGGTTAGTCAATTCAGGGAGGAAGAATGCCTGTACGAGGAGAGATATCAGCTAGGATCATAATTAGTGATGTCTTCTCATTTTCCTGGTCATGCCTGGTCATGTTGTTGGCAATAGTAGTATCCTTCCAGATTGTGGGAAATCCTGAGGGTGGGCCTACCCAGCTATCCTTAGCCAATTCACCCTGGCTTTCTCAAATACTTAAGTACAGAGTTGCCAAAATGGGTTCTAATAAACCATGTCATTCGGATCTAAGACGTGAATTTCATACATATTTTTTAAAAATGTAACCAGTCAGCCATCTTGCTGTGTCTTCTGCAGGTTCTTCTAGTGGTTAAGCATTACCCATAGACAGTGCATTATGGCTTTTATCTGTCTGGGGACGTTTAGTCTCTGACTTGACAGGCCACAGGCTAACTAGAACCTCAAAATCATATCCAGATCTGAACCAATCCTGATTCCTAAAACACTCACTGGCTAGCTTTATGCAGTATTATGATTAACTCAGACCAGTGATCCTCAATTACGGCTACACAGTAGAATGACCAATAAGAAAAAAGTACTAATTAAAGGTCCTAGAAGTGAACCTCTAGCCTCAGGAGTTGTAGGAAACCTTCCTGCTTGTTCTAATGGGCTGGCAGCCTTGGGAAGTGGCTTAGGCTAATCGGAGCACAGAACTGAAACTGAGATTAATCTTAAAAACCACCGATCTAACATTTTGGAAAGAAAGTTATGGATAATTAGAGGTAACCACAATATACACTACAGTAATATTCCTGTTTAAAAAAAAAAAATCCTTGCTTTAGGGGCACCTGGGTGGCTCAGTCCATCAAGTGGCAGACTCTTGATTTCACCTCGGTCATGATCTCGGGGTCCTGGGATGGAGCCCCGCATTTGGCTCTGGGCTCACTGGGGAGTCTGCTTGAGGATTCTCTCTCTCCCTTCTGTCCCCAGCCCTGTTCTCACAGGCTCACACACTCTCTCTCTAAATAAATAAATAAATCTTTAAAAAAAATTCCTTGTTTTAATATGTATTTACCCAGAGAAATGTTTGAAAAAATAATCCAAATAAAATGGTACTTTCCATTTCTTTCTCATCAGTAATTCCTATTACATCTTGTCCAATTGCCTTATTCTTAAACTTCCATTTTTTAATCTTAAATTCTCTGAGTAGCTTTACACACAGAAACTAATACAGTATAGGTGTATTCCAGGACATCTGATTCATGGATAAAATAAACATTTTTGGGGTTATTTAGAAAAGTCACCACTGTTTTCCTTTCTGGAAAGTAACTTCTCATAAGTAAGGTTTTAGAAAAATTATGTATATAATTTGGATATTGCCTTTATGTATGATTATGGGCACTGCATTAACTAATGGAATAATGCCTATTTATACTATAGTCAAACATCATTTTTGTCTTAAATTTTTATAAAAACACCTCAGTTCAAACCTGACAAAAGTTGTTTTACTGTATGCCTAAACAATGTGAAGCAAGCTTCTATCAAAATAATACTGTGTAAATTCCATGTTAAATGAAATAGATAATTGCAAAGTTTTCATTTTACTGTCTTCACTTAATTTGGGTAACAAGTAATTATAGTAAATTATGTGGAAATTTTTTTTAAATTTTAATAGAGGCAAAATTATGAAATGCATATTTTAAGAGTAGTTTATAATAGAAAAAAAATTACTTTTGGCCATAACCCAATGTCAAATTGGAGAAACAATAAACTAAAACATTTGAATAGAAATACCTTGAATATCTAAATTCCATTCTCTATTTTATCATAAAGAGTTATGAATTAACATTTTTTTGATGATCTGTGAGCAGTATTTTCTGACTGTAAAATGCAAGCAATTTTATAGCTGGCAATATAAAAAAGAGGATTTCACAATTTTGAAGAAATCTTGTTTTAAAAATCAGCTTAAGGGATTAAGTTAAGTGTCTGCCTTCAGCTCAGGGCATGATCTCAGGGCCCTGGAATTGAGCCCTGTGTCAGGCTCCTGGCCCAGCAAGGAGTCTACTTCTCCTTCTTCCTCGGCGCACTCTCTCTCTCTATCCCAAATAAATAAATAGAATCTCTAAAGAAAGTTGATTTAATTTCTCAGCATTGTTAAAATTAATTGAAATTTAACTTTTATAACATTAAGGTGAAATGTAGAAACATTTCCACTGTGTGTGTTGTGTGTGTGTGTGTGTGTGTGTGTGGTATGTGTGGTGATTTTAAAATTTATTTATATATTATCCCTCTCTCCTTTTTTCATCAAATTATCCACTTTTGGGAATCAAAATGTCTTTCTCTTTGATTTTATACTCATTAGTTTCATCTGGTAATTATTTAAGTTATTAAAAAACCTCAGCAACACCGTCTTTACGGTTCTGAAACTTTTTTTTCAAGGAGCACACCATGTGGCATAGGCAGAGTCAGAGAAACTTAACGCTCATTAATTGTATTATAGAATTTGGAAGAAATCTACACATTTCATGTAAAAAGCAACTCATTTATCTTCTGCTTCTTCTCTAACTTATCCTGTTCTAAATAGGTTAATTTCTATATTCCTGTTTCTTGACATATCTCAAGGACTTAAAATCACTTTCCACAAAATGCATTCTTTGAAAAACATATATTTCTATTTCTAGAATTGCTCTATTATCGGAATTGTAAGTGGGATAGAAGAAAAGTTGATTTGCATGGATCATCTTCATTTCCATCAAAGAACCATAAAGGTATTGCATTTGGACCCTACAGTCCTAGAGGTTAGGGATGTTAATTTTATTTTTTGTCCTCAATATCCATTATGGTTTATAGTTCTCTCCAATGCTTAAGCAAGGAAGAAAAGTTTGGGGGGGAGGCACTAATGAAGGGGTGGAGAAGGGAAAGAAAGAAAAAAGAGAGAGAAGGAAAGAAGGAGGCAGGAAAGCTGGAGGGAAGGAAGGAACTGAATTACTTCTCCACATGTATCTGTGTGCTTCAGGCCTGAAATTATCATTCTTACTCATCTATAACTACAGGTATCCTACTTATTGCTCCAGATCATGTTCAAGTTTGACTAATTCTATGATTCTTCTGATCATGCAGAAGTAGACATCTTGTCTAATTCTATGATTCTTCTGATCATCCAGAAGTAGACATCTTGTCTAATTCTATGATTCTTCTGATCATCCAGAAGTAGACATCTTGTCTAATTCTATGATTCTTCTGATCATGCAGAAGTAGACATCTTGTCTAACCTTACCTCTGTGTAGATGTCATGGCCAGGCAGCCTCTCTCAGCTTTCAGCACCTTCAAGTTTACATCTATGAAGCTTATATTCTTAGGAAAAGACAGAGAAAGAGAGCATCTTTCTCTCTCTCAGCACATATATCAAACCCTAAAAAGAACACCAATTGACTAGAGGTCATTTTGTTTTGTTATTGGCCTGGATCACAAACTCACCTCTGTAAAGGGAGAAGTAGGGCTCCTTAATGGGCCACTTTATGAGAATCTTGTGGTGTATGAAATGAACAGTTCTCTCCAAGGAATTTATGCCAACTAGAGACAAAAAATCAGACACCCGCTATATACTGTGTTTCTTAAAAACAATTCAATGGAAGGCATATAGAAGGGAATGAATAAATGTGAACTAAATAGGTAAAGAAAGAAATACATTTCTATTTCATAAACGATTGCTTTGCTATATTAAGTATGTACTAAGCTGGAAAAAGGAGGCATGTCTTAGAAGAAAGAAAACCATACCATAAGAAAGTTGGAACATTTCAATTCGTTTAGAAATTTTAATTTTGTTTCATGTAAGTGCCTTATACTAGGATATGGATATTAAACTCATTTTACTTAACTATGGCTTTCTTAATCTTTTCAAATTTTGATTGAACTTTTTGAACTTGTAGAAATTTTCCTGGAAGCATGATTTGTATTTTAAAAGAAATGTGTACTAGAGTTGGTGGGTTGGGTTATAACTTAATTAGAATCAAAAGCAAAGACATTTATAAAATTAAAAAGGATCAGCACAATATGACAAACAAAAAACATTGTTCCATTTTAAATCTACATTAACTTCACTGCAGTAATATTTTTCACTTCTTCATGTGGCTAATCACTTTGAATGTAAAATACAATATAAATTGTATAAACCTGGAAAGTCACTGTATGGATAAAATTATTTCATTCATTTTTATGTACGATCATTTGATCATTCGTAATTTTTTATTATAAAAGTATCCTGTTAGCACTGACATTCTTAACAATGGACTTTTAACTTAAGTTACTAAAGAATGACTTAATTTTCAAAGTGAAAATTACAACTGTATGTGTCAACCTTTTGAGATTGCATAGGGAAGGATATTATGTATTCACTGTTTCCAATGCCTCTGGTTACTGCCAGCATCTGTGTATAGACCCAACACATTTGGCTGCTGAAAAAATACAACTTTGGCTCCAGGTGCCAACAGTGGGCCATTTAACTATGCTTGGAGAGCTTGGCTACAAATAATTGTGGCAAAAAGCACTTTGCAGTATTGTTAACAAAGCCATCCTTTTCAAGGGTCCTGAACTTAGTAACACATTCATAGCAATCTTTTTGTCCCATCCTCTGCCCCTGGGTAATCGTCAATTACCTAATTAGTTTCCACCAAACATCATTTACAGGCTCTGATTTCTGATGGACAGCACATACCCCTACCAGAGTGACATCTGTGCATGTGCAGCAATGTTTCTGGAGAATTACGTTGGGTCTGTGAGAAGACTTGCACATTTTCAACACTGACTTAAGGGCTGCTAACAAAGCTGGACTTCATAATGCCAATCTTTTGCTGTTGTATTGCCCAGATAAATAGCATCTCTGTGTTGCTAGCCTCCCTTTTTAATCATATCTACAAATATCTGTGTATATAATCATATTCAGTGTCCAGTTTTAGGCAGTAATAGTATTGAGAATGTGATTGTAAAATTAGTCTAGCATCTGGACTTAGAGTACAAGGTGAGAAACACAGAATGTGCAGATTCCTTTTGAAATTAGGTTGTGGGTGATGAAAATTACAGATGCAAATACAAATTTTAGAAATCATGATATTAACACAAGAGAGGAAACAAAATCACAGAATCCAGATGCAATTTAGTACTGTTATGTTGATCAGTGAAACTGACTCTTTAACAACACAGTTTCCTGTTTTCATTTCCAACCACAAGTCTACGAATCACAAAACATTGTTTTCAATTCCCAAAATCAAGATGACTACTTTTAAGGGTAAAAAGATGTGCTAATGTTTGCTGTACCTTAATTATAGACTCGTATGTGTCCTCCAGTGAATGAAAAGTAGGTTAAGGTCATGATTGCTATCAATTTCATAGTTTCCAAACTAAACCAGTATAGAATGAATTTCGTCTTAAGGTTTTTTCTAGACCTAACTCTTCTGTTAACTACTCTGGTTGATAGTATCATCCAACTTTAGATTTTGTATGTCACTTTGTATTCTGAACTATTATTTGTATTAAAATTAGTCTGTAACTTAAGAATATTAAGATTTTCTCCCAAAGATTTGAAATATGGGGCATGAAGGAATTCTTCCCTTAAACTTATCTCTACCTGCTCCCACCCTTCCCACCCCCAGACAAATCACTGCAATAACTAAAGAAACTGTCTGGCCTAGAAATACACATTTTAATTTAATCATGTTATTTTGCTGGTATGATATGATGAACATAAAGCCACCTCTCAGAGCCAGAAGAATTACTTTAAAAGTACAAAATGGTTGAAATATTGTCAGGCAACAAGTATAGGATCATTTCTCAAGAGGCCACGATACATAAATGTGGACCGATGGATCAATGTAAGTCTGTAAGATAACAAAAATGTGATGCACTGAAATAAGTAAATACACAAAGAGCACTTGGATTGACTTTTATTATAATACCATTGGGTGTTTTATATTTTTTATATTTCTCTTTCCACTGGAATTAATAAGAATCTAGGCAATTCAGGTATCAATCTCTCTTATGAAAAGAGGTAACAGATTTTTCTTTGCAGGACTGAGTACTCCACCATTTGGAACCTGTAAGTATTTCATGGAATATTTAGTAACTACTTCACTTGGAAATAAAGATACATAGTCTCCTGACTTGGAATTGTAAAGGAAAGTCAGATAAATGTTGATAGTTTTGAAAAGTGATTCCAGATGAAGATATAATAAGAGTTAGCTGGCTACAACTATTTCAAGGTTGTAATTTTGAAAAATAAGTTAGTTACACTGAAATCACATTCTCTAAGGTGTACTTTCTGCTTTGAAGAGCAACTTTAATGTACTAATGTGGCTTTTTTTCTATGAGTCTAACATAAAATCATGAATTACTTTAGGTCGGGAGATTCTGGCAAACTAGCTATTCTTGAGAGGTAAATGATAAATGTAGATGCTTATAAAACATTTCCGTTGGTGCAAACAACAACTTATGAGATGGCCAAATTATGCTTATTTTAATTAATTCATATTTACTGATCAGCTAGTATATAACAATGTTGTGAGAGATAATGAAAATACAAACGAATGTCATGTCTTCTATTCTCAAGGTGCTCCAGCCAGGTAGAGACAGAGGGAAATCAGTAAACATTTAAATGTGTTATGATGAATGTGAAAAAAACACTTTTAAATGTAATTCTCATCTAGAAATGAGTGACTCTGTGGCCTCAGAGAAGGCTTCATAAAATGTAGACATAAAGTTTTAAAGTATAAGCAGAGTTTATTGGGGGGGGAGTTATGGTTATAGTCTAGGCAAAGAAAACATCATAAGCAAAGATTCAGAAGCATGAAAAAGCATGGTTTTTTGTTTGTTTGTTTGTTTGTTTGTTTTGGAGAAAGCTGTAAGTGTTTCCACGTTGTTGAACCAAAAAGCAGCACAGTCCTTGGAAAGGTGAGATGGTTGGTTTTAGAAAAGCAGGATGTGATGGAGGTGTATGAGAGGTAAAGGCTAAAGCTTAAGTTAGGAAAGAACTTGTAGGCACCGGTAGGAGGAGAGGCATTGGAGGGTTTTAAGCACAGAGATGTACTTAGATGTATGTCGCAGAAATGTCACATTGTTACTGGAATGGAAGATTGGTTTACAAAGCCATATTTTTATGTAATTTAAAGGCAAAGAGGTTATCACAAAATCAAAATCATAAAAGGCTCAGAATATGGCACCGGTCAAGCTAAAGTTTAGTGAACATTGGCTCTTTGGTTCCAGAGGGGTGAAATTTTCATTCTATTTCTTCTATGGAACTTCTGTTTATATTTGCAAAATCAGTATATTATACTCTAATTTTGCTTTTATCTCTTCCTCTCCTGATAGTAGGTGATTTTTTTTTTCTTTTTAAGCAAGGACCATGTCTTATACTTACCATGTTAAACAATATATTGAGTCATGGAATTCAGTAATATTGAATAAAACAATGAATCAGTCAAAGACCTAGTCAGCTGCCAGTATGCAGCAGTTATATCCAACACCAACCTTTGTTCTTCTGAAAAGCATGCTCAGAATTTGACCAAGTAGTTATTATTGATTCAGTGTCAAAACTCTCTGCTGCTTTGCCATCTAGTCTACATCTTTACCTTGTATATACAGGTAGACAAAGAAATGACATTTGCAAATAAAAATATTTTCGCAAAAATAAATGAGATTAGATATAAAGTTATTTACTACATTGGCATTCCAATATGTTGGTTTTTGTTTGCTTGTTTGGTAGCAGAGGAAAAAGTAGAGTTTTATTTAACATAAGGATGAATTTTGCATAATTTAGTTTATATCCTTAACCATATACCCATGATGTATGTCCTTACAGGAAAAAACTGAAGTGGCAGCACCAATGAATGGGGAATCAAAATAAAGCAGGTCTGCAGAGGTCTGATTTCATCAAAGAGGAGAAGCTACTGAGTCTTTTTTTTCCATAAACTTACATAAGGTGTCTCCTCTCTGAAAGTGGTCCAAAGCCCAGGCTTTGATCTGTGTCTGTTGAAAGACCAAACTAATAATTTATCTAATGTAGCATCACAAGAGATATTTCTTTTTAAATAGTAAATAGCAAAAGAGACTATAACTTTGAACTTCTATATTTGATCAATAATAATGAAGAGAATCTCATTAATAATTTTTCTATTATCTCTTGCTCTTTCTACATGCATTGGTGAAAGTGTTTTATTTTATTTTTTTTATTATTTTAATTTTTTTAAAGATTCTATTTATTTATTTGACAGAGTAGGCAGAGAGGCAGGCAGAGAGAGAGGGGGAAGCAGGCTCCCTGCTGAGCAGAGAGCCCGATGTGGGGCTCGATTGGGATCATGACCTGAGCCGAAAGCAGAGGCTTTAACCCTCTGAGCCACCCAGGCGCCCCGGTGAAAGAGTTTTAATCTTTCTAGAAGAACTTTATAATTGGAAATGAAAAAATAATTAAAAAAAAAATAAACAAATCCAAACACAATATAGGTAGTTTCCATTTTAATAGAAATTGACATTTATGGGGGGAAAAAACCCTAGCACTTCCTGTTTATATAGTCTTTGATTGTTTACATCACACATTTTTATTACATGCCCACTGTGAATCCTGATTGCTCTATGTGCTTGAGATCTATCAACTGCAAATATAAAGAATCTTACCTTCATGAGCTTAAAGAAAAATACAATAAACATAACAAAGAAATAATTGTAGTTAACTAGAACACAATAAATGCTATGGAAAAAAATAATTAAAACAGAGTAGGGAGATTTGAGAATGCCTGGCTAAGTGTTGGGATGAAATTTAAAAGAGGATGATCGAAGATATTGGAACAGAGCTGAGAGATGAGAACATTGGCTTGTGGATATTTGGAGTGAAAGTGTTCCAAGTAGAGGGAACAGCCACTGCAAAGTCCCTGCTAAGGATGCAACATGCCTAGGGTGTAACAGGAAGGAAGCCAATGTGGCAGATCCTGAGTAAGCAAAGGGAGTGAACAAGAGAATTGCTCCTAAGCTCATGTAGTGTGTTCAGAGATGGAGAGCAGATCATGGAAGACCTAAAATTCCATTTTATCGGAATTTGACTCTACTCTGAATGAAATGGGGAGCCACTGCAGATTGCTAAAAATGGGAGTGACAGGCTAGGACTTATATTTCAAAGTATTGTTATGGCTGCTATTAGAAATGAAGTGTAGAGGGACAGGGCAAGAGTAGGTCAATCAGTTGGAAGGCTATTGGAGTTGTATAGGTGAGAGATAGATGGTGGTTCACACCAGGAAGATGGAAGGATAGAAGAGAGAAGTAGCCAGTTTCTGGAAATATTTTGAAGCTTTATTACTATTTTAACTTGATATAATTGGCTTAATTTTTTCTTGTATAAACTTGGCAAGAGATCAAAGTCTAAAATGGTCATGTAATGCTAAAATATTCCTTCAAAATGTTGTGCATTTACTGCTTCTTTCAAGTGATTTGCATTATCTCACATGCAGATGGTGAGTTGCTTGAGTGGATGATATAAATTTTAAGTATCACTCTGCCTTAACTGTGCAAAGTACTCAGTAAATATTCTTGCATTAGGTTTCTTTCTTTTTTTTTTTTAAAGATTTTATTTATTTACTTGACAGACAGAGATCCTAAGTAGGCAGAGAGGCAGGCAGAGAGAGTGAGAGGGAAGCAGGCTCCCTGCCGAGCAGAGAGCCAGTTGTGGGACTCGATCCCAGGACCCTGAGATCATGACGTGAGCCGAAGGCCCCGGCTTAAACCACTGAGCCACCCAGGCGCCCTTGCATTAGGTTTCTTAAATGAAGCTTTGAGAAAGCTTTCTGAAAATCTACAGTTTTGTGTAGTTCTCTTGCTTATTAAGTCTTCTGTGATTACAAATGATTATGCGAGATCTAAGGATATGCTTTATGGCAATAGATATTCATCATTTTAATAAAATATTGTGATTACAATGGTTACTTCTCTTAATCTTTTCATCAATTATAATATTCTTCTGGAGACAGAATTTGAAATTCTTATATTCTTGGGGCACTTGGGTGGCTCAGTGGGTTAAAGCCTCTGCCTTCGGCTCAGGTCATGATCCCAGGGTCCTGGGATCAAGCCCCACAATGGGCTCTCTGCTCGGCAGGGAGCCTGCTTCCCTCTCTCTTTCTCTCTGCCTGCCTCTCTGCCCACTTAGGATCTCTGTCTGTCAAATAAATAAATAAAGTCTTTTAAAAAAATTCTTTGTATTCTTGACACAAATATGTAAACAAGAGAGATACACTACCAGTGAAAGGGAAGCATGAAAAAAAAAGAAGGAAAGAGTAAGATACTAGATTAAGTTCAAATTTTCCCCATGAAGGAGATGTATATTTATGTTAATGAGATATTCCTGGTAACAGTTAATACAATATGCTTGGATATAGCTTTTTTCACAAAGTTATGAAAATTAGTGCAATAAATGTAATTATCTTTGGTATTTATTGTTTTTAAAGTTATATTATTCTTTAGTACAAAAATGAAGAGGAAATGTCCAATAACCTCTATAATGTAAGATACATAACAAGACAAATGGTATAATATCATTTTCAAATCTGACAACAAATTGAAAATAAGTATCCTGTTTTTATAGAGCAATACACATTTTAACCTGGATCTAGGAGAATACACGTTGTCTTAAAGGAAAAAAAAGTTCAACACAAAGTATAATTTGAATTTATAAGATGAAAATTAATTTAATTGTGTAGACCTCATTTTTCTTTTTTGTTATTTTTATCTAAAGCACATAAATTAGTGAAGGTAACAAATCTAGGAATTTAAAGAATACAAGGAGTTATGCAGAAAGTACATTTGACATAATATGTCTAAGTAATAGAGAAGCAAAGCATCTTGCTTGCATTGTTGTGATAACACTTTACCTATATAAGCTCAACCTACATATAATTTTACATTCATATTTGAATTTCAATGTGATTGAAACCAGAGTTTTTCTTGTTAAAAAAAATAAGGACAACATCAGTAACTATAAATGATAGATTGGAGATATTTAGGGCATGGGACAAAGTGATTAATGACAAGTTTTTGTAGAACTTCATGAAACACAACTAGTTCAGTTTAAAAATACTTTTGAAGCATCTGCTCTTTCAAAATCTGAGTTCATTGGATAATTTTGTAATTTTTTCTTCTAAAAAGTCACCTTTAGTAGCCTTCACAGAATGGATAAAACATTATGCAAATCACAAAGCTATTTTAGAAGCATTTTTATGTGGTAGGGGTATGTGTGTGTATGTTTGTGTGTGTGTGTGTGTGTGTGAAGATTTGAAAGCAAAAAAAAATTATTATGTAGTTATGTAGATAAAGATGCTTTCCTTTTTGACTATTTTACTCTCTAGTGGGAAAATAATTCAAGTGGAGTCACATGGAGATGTTTCAAAAATTCTTAATTCTCTCAGAAATAAGGCATATAAAGACTTGAAAATAAAATATGAAACACCCATTGATTCCAGTTTATCCTGAAAAGGGTTTAATGCACATTTACACCTGCTAGCAAGCCAATTCATAAAACTTACATGATTTTTATATTATGTTTATATGATCCTTTGTCTATAATAATACTTTCATTTAAGAACAGGTCAATTTAGTTGCAGGATGTGCATATTTTTCAGGTAACCTTTCCTTATAACTTCTCATTTTCACTGAGAATGAAAATCATCCATAAGAGAAATCTTCAGAAATTTGGATCTGTACTTTTACTCTAATTGCTTAGAACATCTTTCATGCCTGCAGATATTTTTATATCTAAGACAGCCTGCAGTTCTGCTTGGCAATATGAAACTTGTTTCACAAATTTTTCAGCAGCTGGTATGATAATGAGCCAGTTTTTATGTAAATTAGTAATCTTCCTAATCAATTTTTAACTACAAAATTAAAATTTTAAAAATTTTTGAGTAAATTTTTTAATTGTAAAACACTTCACCAAATCTATTTATTTAGCTTGATTTCATTCAGTCTCTAATTTTAATAAAAATTTCTGTGAAAGGAAAAAAATTTTTTCTGCCAGAACTCTAGTTTTTAAAGGTGTGATATATTAAAGGTACATTTTACTTTTTCTTTTAACTTAATATTATTATGAAATAATACATTTTTATTAATTAAAGATAGCGAGGTTAGCATAGTCTTGCATTACCACATTCTTTACGTATTTATTTATCCATCTATTCATTTTTCCGTGAGTAAAGTGAAAGAAGCTTATTAAGTGAAGGTACAGAAAGAGTTCTCAAGTGTGAGAGGGGTCAAGACAGGGTTGTCAAGGAGGGCCTTTAGGGTTGGTCTTTTATAGAAAGCCCCCATGGAACTTAAATCCTTTTAACATCTCTACTGATAACACTTTCAATGGCTTACTTCCTTTTTAGGGTCTGGTTATTCTTTGTTGGTCACAGGTGATTATCATAAAGACACCCACCCCACAAGACCCACGCCACCTGTCAAGGTTAAGGTGGTCTGATTTGTCCTCTTATCTCTGGTTTCCCCACACCTCCACATTTGGGGGATTTCTGTGAGCCTGATCACATCACCCTTACCTATCTTCCCTACTTAGCCCTTCCTCATTCCTCCCCCTGGAACAGTAACCCTAACTGCCAATAGGGAATGGGGCGATGACAGCTCTAGTTGCTTCCTGCTGAAATGGGGTCACAGGCTGTATGGCAGTTAGAATCTATGCAGGGGTTGGTCCAGGGGCTTGAGGTATGGCTCTGGCGGGTCATGATGGGCAGCAAACGGTACATGCATCAGCACATGTAAAAGCATGAACATAAAACAAGTATTGGGCCCCAAATTATGATCACCTCCCTTAGATAAGATCCCCAATTCCAATTTTGACAAATAGATTAGTGGATCTCTTGATCTTCTTTGATTGATCACAAATGTACCCTATGGATTGGGACACCTTGCAGGAGTTAACTGTAATGTTAAAACAATACATGTGAGGAAATTGCTCACACCCCACATGGTGTAGTAATAGTAGACAGTCAATAGTGATGCAGTTCTCAAGAAGTCCTTCTCTGACTTCATTTAGTTCTTGGCTGAATGCATCCAGTGCCTTGGAAGTATCATTTAGAGTCCTGCTTAGCAAGCATACGGTTTTGCTTATTATACCACAGTCCTGTCCTAAGTCCTGGAAGTCCCATTGTGAGCTTTGAGGCTGTTTTTACCAGGAGAGCTGTTGTATGCTTGGTGAAAACCTTTGTTTTCAGTTGTATTGTCAGTAGAGGTGGCTTCTAGGATAAAAGACCATGAGGGATGAAACCACCAAGAAGCCCTTTTTGTTTGAAGTCCAGCTTTAACAATATCCTAATTACAAGGGATCACTGGCAAATGGGAGAAGACTTGCTTCAGGGAGAGTTAAACAGGAGGATGGGCAGGCAGAGGGAGAAGCAGGCTCCTGCTGAGTGGAGAACCCAATGTGGGACAGGATTGGAAGGCAGAGGCTCAAGTGTCCCCAAATTGCACTTTTATTTATTTTTTTTTAAAATATTTTATTTATTTACTTGACAGACAGAGATCACAAGTAGGCAGAGAGGCAGGCAGAGAGAGAGAGAGAGGGGGAAGCAGGCTCCCCGCTGAGCAGAGAGCCCGATGTGGGGCTGATCCCAGAACCCTGAGATCATGACCTGAGCTGAAGGGTACTCCATGGAGATAATGGATGGCCCCGTTTCTTTATGACTCGATTGCACTACCACTTTAAAAGCAGTATATTTATATCAATCATTTCTTTAGAAAGGCAAAGTACTACAAATAAAAATGCTACTTTTGATCCTGCAGCTAATTATTCTTATTAATTGCATGAGCCAACATTTTTCAAACCACAAACTAAGCAACTATTAAATGTATCCAGTTATTAACAAAATACAAGTTTCTTTATTATTATCATCCCATGAAATGACCATTCTTTTGAGAATAAAGAATGATACTACTCATGGACTTTTTTTCTCTGACTGTATTTTTGTGCACATGGACCTACTTTCCCAGTTTAAGACCCTGGAGAATAGTAGTGTCCTCAGACATGAGGGGGAAAATGTACTGAAACTTTACCACAGAACAGGGAATAAAGTTCATTGTTCTATTTATATTTCATACATGTATAATTTGTTCTATTTATATTTTATCTAAACAGTATACATGTTTCTGTAAAACCAACTGGTTGTAACTTCGAATTCAGTTATTTCTAAAGTAATCAGAGATAACTTTAGCTCTAAAAATTCAAAGATACAGATTTATCCAAGGTTTGGGACACCTGGGTGACTCAGTTGGTCAAGTGTCTGCCTTTGGCTCACATTGTGATTCCCAGGATCCTGGGATCCTGTACCACATTGGGCTCCTTGCTCTGCAGAGAGTCTGCTTCTCTCTCTGCCCGCTGCTCTCCCTGCTTTTATGCAGTCTCTCTCTCTCTTGCTCTCTCTCTGGATAAATAAAATCGTAAAAAAATTAAAAAATGATCTAGGATTCAATATTATAGGCCCTTCAAAAATGTACTGAGTGTAAGGACCAGTTTTTTTTTTTTTTAAAGATTTTATCTATTTATTTGACAGAGAGAGATCACAAGTAGATAGAGAGGCAGGCAGAGAGAGAGAGAGAGAGGGAAGCAGGCTCCCTGGTGAGCAGAGAGCCTGATGTGGGACTCGATCCCAGGACCCCGAGATCATGACCTGAGCCGAAGGCAGCGGCCCAACCCACTGAGCCAACCAGGCGCCCCAAGGACCAGTTTTATATTTTTATTTTAGCCAGAGGCTTCCATTGAGGTTAAACAATAACTTTGTTGTTTAACCCTTAAACAGTGCCTACTCCCCTCCCCCCAGGGGACTTAAAAAAAAAAAACCAGCTCCAGGTAACAAAACTCAAATACAAGGGTGGGTCAAGCCATGTGGAGACACCTGATCAGTGGGGGCGCATACTGTCTCCTAGCTACTAAGGTGCTGGGCTAGTTTCCATGGCTACTGTGGGGTGAATTGTAATTCAATTAGCCACCTAGGTGTGGTCAGGCCCAACTACTTGGCCTTTGCTCTATAAAAGCAGGGAGGGGTCGTCCTCTGTAAGGGGCAAACCCGACCCGTCTGTTTGACGGTCGGTCTGATTCTTGATGCTTGGCGCGAAATAAAGCTTTGCTTGACCTTCACTTTGTATCAGTCTCGCTCCTTTAATCACAGACCCATTTTGGGGGGGACCTAACACTGAGCATATTGTGAAACACCAATATTCTAAATTCTCAATTTTTATCATTTTATCAATTCATTACCATTTCATCAGTTTAAATAAATAAATGAATTCCTAATATTCAAAGGTGAAATTTTAAAAAAGAGCATGGGTTTGACTGGTATTTTTGGTAGGTATTATTTTTTAAAATCTGCACTTTGACTTGTCAAATTTGGGTATGGAATAATATATCGCTTGCTACAGATCAAAGTGTGTTAGAGTTCAAAACCAAAACAAATAAGTATTTTCTGAATGACACTATCATTTGTTTTTCCACATGTTCTCAGTTTGAAGATCCAAATTTTGTCCAATGCTAGTTTCTCATCCTCTGAAATCTAGAGTTTGGAAGACTGCCTGGAACAAGCTAGATTCTTAATATATTTTTAACAATTAAATGAATGAAAAAGGTATCTTTCCTTGTCGTTGTATTAACAATTTTCATTGATTTTCAGGTTTGTATATGTCATTTTGGTATATAGAAAAGTGTATTTTTATCTTTTTTTTTCAGCTGTATTGATATCAGTTTGCCCAATGAACATAGATGCAAAAAGCCCCAACAAAATACTAGCAAACTGAATCCAATAGCACATCAAAATGATCAAATACCATAATCAACAGTGATTTATCCTTGGGATGCAAAAAGATTTCAGCAAATGCAAATCAATAGAGGTGATAAACTACATCAAGAAAATGAAGGATAAAAATATATCATCATCTCAATAGATGCACAAAAAGCACTTGATGAAAATTCAACATTCATTCATGGCAAAAACTCTCAACAAATTAAGTATAGAAGGAATGTATCCCAGCATAATAAAGGCCATATATGGCAGACAGCTAACATCATACTCAATGGTAAGAAGCTGAAAGCTTTTCCTCTAAGATCAGGAATAAGATAAAGATCCTTTCTCTTAGCACTTCTGTTCAATAGAGTACTGGAAATTCAGGTCTGAGCAATTAGACAAAAAAAAAAAAAAAAAAAAAAAGAAAAGAAAAAAATAAAGAAAGAAAGAAAGGGCATCCAAATAGGAAAGGAAAAAGTAGTCTCTATTTTTAAATGAAATTATCTTATATAAAGAAAATCCTGAAGATTCCTCCAAAAAGAGTATTGAGATTAATAAATTAATTCAGTAAAGCTGTGGGATATAAATTAACATACAAAAATCAGTTGTGTTTATATATGCTAAGAACAAACATTCCAAAAAAGGAAATTAAGAAAACAATCCCAGGGGCACCTGGGTGGCTCAGTGGGTTAAAGCCTCTGCCTTCAGCTCAGGTCATGATCCCAGGATCCTGGGATTGAGCCCCACATCGGGCTCTCTGCTTGGCAGGGAGCCTGCTTCCTCCTCTCTCTCTGTCTGCCTCTCTGCCTGCTTGTGATCTCTGTCTGTCAAATAAATAAATAAAATCTTTAAAAAAAAAAAAAGAAAGAAAACAATCCCATTTACAACAGCATCAAACAAAATTAAACAAGACAAAAACTTAAGTGTAAATTTAACCAAGGAATTGAACAATCTGTAGAATTGAAAACTATTGATGAAAGAAATTAAGAAGAATAAATAAATGAAAAGTTATTCCATGATCGTGGATTGGAATTGGAATTAATACAGTTAAATTGTCAATACCACACAATACATTCTTTTTTTTTAGATTTTTATTTATTTATTTATTTATTTTTCGGACAGAGATCACAGGTAGGCAGAGAGGCAGGCAAAAAGAAAGGAAGGGCAGCAGGCTGCCTGCTGAGCAGAGAGCCTGATGCAGGCCTCCATTCCAGGACCCTGAGGTCATGACCTGAGCTGAAGTCAGAGTCTTTAACCCACTGAGCCACCCAGGTGCGCCCGCACAATACCTTCTTTAAGACAAATTATTGTTACCTCCTTCTTGGTGCTTAAGAAAATTGATACAGTGTCCTGGTTTAAAAGCCACCCACCTCCCTGTGTCGACTAATAGAAAGCCAACCTCAAAGTAGGTTAATAAATGCTTCATTTGTTGTCTTACTAAGGAGTATAGCCCAGAGACAGTCTGACATGGCTCTGAAGAACTGCTCTGAAACTTGTTAGCTGTCAGGGATAGTAGACATAAAAAGGGAAAAGAAGTGTATGTACTTGCAAAGAAGTGCCCCAAATATCTGTACAAGGTACAATTCGTTCAGTTGTAAAAATTAAGTTTTACTGATTTCCACATAGACATGTGAGAGACCCAAGGGTCATCTTAATACGTTATGTTTCATCATATCTGATCGTTCAAAAGCATTGCTTGCATGCCTCCACTGAACTGATTTTCCGGCTCTTCCTGTTTTCGATATCTCCTTGAGGTCACCTGAGATGGTCACAGAAGGCTGACATCAGTCACCTACACGGTTTTACTGCACACCTGCAAACCTTTTTTAGAGAAAAAGAGGTCAATGCTCAGTAAGCCTGTAGGTCTTCACCCAGGCACAATGATATATACTTTCTCCAGCAAGACTGAATAGGAATGGAATGCTAACCAACTGCCTTCTTCATTATGCTGACTCAAGGGCTGGGTGAGACTGCACCTACAAATGGAAGGTCTTTAAAACATGCCATTGGGCAAGATTGGAATCTTCAGGGACTGCAAAGTTGAGCTACCTACGGGACAGCTGGATAGGGAAATATATAGTTGTGAAACAAAAGAGAGAAATCTAGCTACAGAAGATAGCTTAGATTACTTACATGCTTGGGTTGTATTAGATCATTGTTGATAATATTCAGTCCTTTCCTTCACCTTATGGGAGAAATATACTTCCCTGTCCCACCAAATGGAGCTTGACCAAGTGACTTGCTTTGGATTTTAGAAAGAGGGAAGTTTTGATGGTGTGCCAGTTCTAATTCTGGCTCTACGAGGCATCAGGTTTTTATTGGACCTTTTTTGCACTCTTGCCTTTTGCCATAAGAAGAACATGCCTTGGAAATTAATGGTCTGAGGTGTGTGAGAGACATGTGAAGAAGCCTTGAATGAAGCTTAGAACCCAGCGCTTGGGTGGCTCAGTTGGTTAGGTGACTCCCTTTGGCTCAGGTCTTAGTCCTGGAGCCTGGGATCCTGGCTCCATGGGGAGTTTGCATCTCCATCTGACCTTCTCCCCTCTCATGCTCTCATTCTCTCCCTCAAATAAATAAAACCTTAAAAAAAAAGGTTTAGAAACAATAGATCCAAGTCAGTCTACATAAGGTAATTCCCAACCACCCCATAGATGTGTGATGAGGTTAATAAATTGTATTTTTAAGCCACTGAGTTTGAGAATGATTTGTTTTTGCAGCATTATTGCAGCAGTAAGTGACATATTCAGTACTCCTCACTTATTTTTGAATTAGTACTATCTTTCCATTGAATTGGCCCAGTCTCTCTCACTTACTTCTACTACATAAATATACTATTATTTTGAATTGTGACTATTTTCCTTCCTTTCATAATCAGAAATCGACAGATCTGTGCAGATAGGTGGGGAGGGACTGTCAAATGGTGGTCCTCGGCATTATCAAATGCAGAGAGAATCTAAAGATGGGGAGCAGGGGGTGAACAATTTAGTTTAAGAATCTACCTGGCTGGGTGGGAAATATAATTTTCAAGTATTACTCACCAGAGAAGTATGGGCAAATAACTAAGAGATTACCACATCAGGGTAAGGGTGTGTGGAAATAATAGAAGAGAAAAAATTGCTGTTAGAGTTTTTATTAGATTATAGATTCTCTTCTGACTCACTCATGTTTTACACATATCCCCAAATCCTTATAGGCATAACATTAGACATACCTATTATTAAATATGATTGCACACTGCTGTTTCTTGAAAGATATGCTATTATATCTCTCTTTACTTTTAAGTTCTGCAAATTAGTTTGGCTCGAGTCCAAAAGAGCACCAGTACTTATGCATTATTTAATTTAAAAAGCCCTGAAATCAATTTTTTAATCCCTGGATATTGTTATTTTCAAAGGAAATATGATCTTGGCTTTATTTCCTACAACAAAGGAAACCATTCCAAGAAATTATTTGACAGAACTTATAAATGTAATTAGACTATAGCATACCAGCTTAGAATTAAAATTACCCTCTGTTTATTACAGAGTAGTTTACAGGTGTGGTTTTTTTTTTAATGTAAAAACCTAGAATACTTAAGCTCTGTTAAATTTAGAACTTTTTATTATAAGATACTTAGTACTGTAGCAGAACTACTGTGTTTCCTGGGAGCTATGTCTTCAAAAAATATTCTGTTTTCAGCTTCTTAGACTTAATTCGGCTGTCTTTTAAATTCTCTATTGTGGTGAAGCTCAATATCAATTTCCCGATTATTCAAGTTGTGGCCAATAGGAAGCCCTTACTCCCCTTCAGGAAACCGTATCTAACTAATCACAGAAACCTTTGGAAATGTTCTTTTCAGTATTTCTCAGAGATAGTCTTCCCTTTCCTGACATTGTGCTATCTCCAACCTTTAGCACTTCTTAAAACACTGCGAACATGGGGCACCTGGGTGGCTCAGTCATTAAGCATCTGCCTTTGGCTCAGGTCATCCCAGAGTCCTGGGATGGAGCCCCGCATTGGGCTCCCTGCAGGGCAGGAAGCCTGCTTCTCCCTCTCCTGCTCCCCTTGCTTGTGTTCCCTCTCTCACCGTGTCTCTCTCTGTCAAATAAATAAATAAAATCTTTAAAAAACAAAGCAAAACAAAAAAACACTGTTTCTATCATTGTGATGCTTGAATATGCTTAGCATTCAGAAAATGTTTACTATAGAGAATGAATGAATGAATAATTATGCTTTCCACAAAAAACTCAAGATTTCCCATTTCTTTCTGTCCTTACGCCACAAATCTTTAGCACTATAATCAAGCAGATCACCAAGACATGACTTAATTACCTTTGCAGTCTTGTCTCTTAACTGTATCAGACTCCTATTTCATTTCCCTCGCACGAATAAACTTCATTCTCACAACCATGTGCTTTTGCTAATACTATTCTCTTAATCTGAAGTATTTCCCCCTAAATTTCCTTTCTGGAAAAGTCTCATTTTTCTTGCAAGTTTCATTTCAACTCTATTACATAATTAAGAACACAGACTTGGAAGTCAGATTCCTTTGGAAAATATTATTCAGTTTCCTCTAAAACTAAACATATATCTGCTACATGGCACAGAAAGTTTATTCCTAGGAATTTACCCAAGAAAAATGAGAATATATACCAATGAAAAGAAATATGAAAGAATATTTATAGCACTGTAGCCATAATAGCCCAAACTGGAAGTAGCCCAGGTACCCATCAGTAGGAGTATTGATAAATATTGTGTATTTATATTCATACAAAAGAATACTACTCAGTAATAAAAAGGAATGAAGTACCTCCATAACATGGATGAATTTTAAAGTATTATTCTGAATGAAGGAAGACTTAATAAGACCACTGTATGATTTCATTTATATGAAGATTTAGAGAAGTGAAAACTGAGCTAACTGTAGTTATTGAATGCCATATGAGTAAAAAATAAATGCTCATTGTAGCAGCTGTAGTTCTTGGGTAGTTAGTTGTACAGCAAGGTTGACTAATACAAGCATAGCTAGGAAACATATTTTTAAAGTTTAATATGATATTATGCCCAATTCTAGGTTTGACATTTGGTTGAGATAAAGAATAGGCTCTGAAAAAAAAAATTTTTTTTTCCAAAATGACTAAAAAGGAAGAAGAAAACCTAAATAGGCAGATTTTTTAGAAGCTTTTGGAAAAAACATGAATTACCTCTGCAAGATTACTAGGCCCAGATGGTTTTACAAGCTAATTCATTTCAATCTTTAAAGAAGAGATACTTCCAAGAAGATACATACACACTATTCAACAGTTTAGTAAAACAAAATCTTCTCATTTCATTTTGTAAAGCCAGCACAGCCACAATAACACTGAAGATGTCTCTCTCTCCCTCTCTCTCTCTCTCAC
This sequence comes from Meles meles, assembly GCF_922984935.1. Classification (NCBI taxonomy): domain Eukaryota; kingdom Metazoa; phylum Chordata; class Mammalia; order Carnivora; family Mustelidae; genus Meles; species Meles meles. Next base: position 34,487,342 of record NC_060072.1, read on the forward strand.
ACACACACACACCTCATTAATGGCAGAGGTGTTAGACGGTAGATTGCCTGTTGTCAGTCTGACATCTTCATGTCTTCCCTCTAAGGTGGGCACTGCGTTTCTAAGAATCCCCTTCTTCGAAGACTCTGAGGGTTTGCCAATAAAAGAACACATGTGTAATTTGGAAAACAGAAGTGAAGTGGAAGTCACCACTCTCACAAGGTCACAGGGCCAGACACAGTGGCCTCTTGGAATTCCTCGTGATCTTGGAAATCTCCTGCTGCATAGCTTCAGGCTGAATTGTTGGTGACTGTTCCTCTGATTCTCTGGCTATAGTGATCTAGACTTTCACTGCCCTGCCCCAATTCCTTCCACATTTTAAAACTTCCATTTCCTATATTAAATTCTTATTCTTGTACATTCATAACAGCTCTGCTCTACTGACCAAAACAAGACTAATAAAAATGTTCATACCAGAGTGGCTCTAAGGGAACAGAACCTTAAGGAAAGAAGTCTGGAATTTGTTCATGTTTAAAAAGGCTCCGTGAGGAGCACCTGGGTGGCTCAGTGGGTTAAAGCCTCTGCCTTCGGCTCAGGTCATGATCCCAGGGTCCTGGAATCAAGCCCCGAATCGAATCGGGCTTTCTGCTCTGCAGGGAGCCTGCTTCTCCCCCCCCCCCCCCCCCCCCCCGCCTGCCTTTCTGCCTACTTGTGATCTCTGGCTGTCAAATAAATAAATAAAAATCTTTAAAAAAAAAATAAATAAAAAATAAAAAGGCTCCATAGCTTCCAACTGGTAAAAGAGTTTCTGATGGTCTAATACTAAGAAAGAGACCAGAGAACAGTGATAAAACTGAGTCTGAGAACTCTAAGAAGTAGGAACTCAAGCTGTAGGGGTTATACATTTACGATATTTGGTTTGATCTAGATTTCAACTGTTTTTCCTCCTTACTTAGTTGCCCATGAATTATGTATCCCCTTTCTCACTATAAGCTTTCCCCCTTTATCTCTCATTCTCTTCTAGTGAGTAATTTTGCCTGTGTTTGTTTTGGGATTCCTCATACAACAGAGATTGTCATAATCATTTTATTATTTTTAAAAAGTTGCCATTGGAAGGCTCTGATAATTTTTTCTAGGAGATTGTTAACAATGCAACTTTACTTACTTACTCTTCCTACAACTTGGGAAAGAGGTATTGTGGGGGAAGTATGGGGTTAGCCATACACCTCTCTGTGGTGGTGGAGGGTGGGTGGCCCATATGTTAGACCCTGGCTGGCTCACCAATTGTTGGTTTGAAACCTCAGGAGCTCCCCAGGTGAAATCTGAAACTAGGCCCCATACACAGAGGGCAAGGAGAGACCCAAGAAAGAGACAGACCATTCCAGATTGGTAGGTGGAATGTGTAATAAGCAAGGAAATGTACCTATGAGGTTTGTTTCAGGCTGCTTCAAGATGAGTAAATCTCTGCACTTGCTCACCAGAATCTTACAAGTTTCTATAGAGTCTTAGTGGGGTTCAGTCATGTTTATGGTCCAAATGGTCTTAACTACACATACTCTCTCAAGTTTGCTTTCTTGAAATGTCTCCAGTTATGGAAACAGTAGGAAGAACACACATTCAAGGAAAGGGCTGGAAGTAAGGAGTCTCTGATTATCTATCAGCAGGCACATCCTCTCGATGACCTCTTCCAACATCCAGTTTCTAAAATCCAATGTACTTATACTGCCTGTAGAAGGTATATTCATATGATGCTTTGTAGGGGTTCTTTCACTGGCCCATATTTTTAGCTACTTATAATGTTTTTTTCATTCATGCCCCTCTTCTGTTAACAGTGTCTTCTTTCATTGGGAGAAGTTTCTTCTACTCAATGTGATCATTATGGAACTATGAATCTCATTTCCAGAGCTATGTTACTTGGTTCAGATATAAAAACGTGACCCAGAATAGCCAAACAAAAACAAACAAAACACGCAGTTTTTAAAAAAAATCTAGTTGGAGGGGCGCCTGGGTGGCTCAGCGGCTTAAAGCCCCTGCCTTCGGCTTTCTGCTTCAGCTCTCATGTTGGGCTCTCTGCTCAGCAGGGAGCCTGCCTACCCCCCACCCCCGCCTCTCTACCTACTTGTGATCTCTGTCAAATAAATTTTTAAAAAATTAAAAAAAAAATCTGATTGGAGTAGGATTATATAACCATGTGGACATCAAAGTTTATGCTACATATTGGAAGATTTAAAATTCATAATTAATGAGTTTTATCTAATAAATAAAACATATACACTCTTTTGAGTTCAACATAAATGATTTTTTAAAAAATGAACAAATACTGGACCACAAAAGATCTCAAAACTTCCAAAGGAACTCATATTACAAAGATCAAGTTATCTCACTACAATGTCAACATAAAAGATTAACAGTAAAAATAAAATGAAAAAATGTGCTTATAAATTATGTAACTAAGAATTGAAATTATTTAAAAGGATCGCTTAATTAATTTATAGTTTACAACTAATGTTGTACTCAGGGAGAAAATTATAATGTTGAAGGCATATAATAACAGTTGTTCAAATCCAAAAGGTAGAAAAGATAACCAGAGGAAATGTATAAATAACATGAGAAAAGAAACTCATAAAAAAACAAAAATAAAAAATAAATAAACAAAACAAAACAAAACCAAAAATACATTACTAACAATATCTAAAGTTGATCCTTTGGACGGACTAATAGACAAATATTTAGCAAGACTGATAGAAAAGAGAGAAATGAGGTCAAAATAAGCAGCATTATCTACAAGTGCATGTTTCTATAAGCGTAGTCTAGGATTTAAAATAAAAAAGTACTAACAAATTTATTGCAACACTCTAAAAAATTAGATGAAATCAACAATTTTTTAAAAAGGATTATCAAAATTTACTCACTTAAAAAATAGTTAAATAGACCTATAGAAAAATTCAATTCATAATAAAAAATTCATAAGTAAAATAATAATAGATTCAATTATTAATAAAGTATCTCTATGTAACATCTTCTTCCTACTTTCCTCAGTTTCCCAGGCAAGTAATGAACAATTTTTATCTTATGTAAGAGTACCTGAGAGAGGGGCACATGAGTGGCTTAGTGGGTTAAGCCTCTCTCTTCGGCTTGGGCCGTGATGTCAGGGTCCTGGGATCAAGTCTCACATCGGGCTCCCTGCTTCCCTCTCTCTCTACCTGCCACTCTGCCTATTTGTGATTTCTCTTTCTCTCTCTCTGTCAAATAAATAAATAAAATATTAAAAAAAAAGAGTATTTGAGAGAGTGTGAACTTTGGATCTCATTTTACAATGCTAGAATAGCCCTGATTAAAAAAAAAATTGTAAGGGGAACATAAAAACCAAATAATTTCATTTTTGTATATAGAAAAAACTCTAAATGAAATATGGAAAAGTTGGTTCCATCAATTTAAATAAGAAATAATAGTATATCATAGTCAAGTGGGATTTATTCCAGGAATAAAAGCATGTGTGGACAACAAAAAAATGATGACTGTAAATTTTATAAAAGAAATTAAAGTTTTTAAATTTGCCTTTATAGTGTAAGGCAAGTGTAAGGCAAGAATTTGCTGTATCTGGGTCTCCTCTGTTCCTCAGACATGTCCTGTAAACTCCTGTTAGGGTCTTTTACTGACTTCTCTACTTGGAACATCTGCAATTCTAACTTTAAGTTAGACTTTAAGTGACCTTTAAGTCACTGTTCCAATAAAATCTCAGAGGCTTATCCTGACAACTCAATTTAAAATTGAAGTGTACCTTCCTTCCCCTGAATCTTCTAACCCCCTTAGCCTACTTTATCTTTTTAAAAATTTTTTATAGCACTTAGCTCTTTTAAACACATTATATGATTTACTTACATTTACTATAAATTTTTGTCTTCCCTTTCCCACTCCACTGGCTTATAAATTCGACAAGGGTAGGAATATTTGTCTATTTTGTTCACTGATATATTTCAAGGCACCTAGGACTGTGTTTGTTATACAATAAGTACCCAATAAATATTTGTTGAATGAAAGAGTTCATGATTTAACAACTCAGTAAATTAGTAATGAAATTTCTTTAGTATCAGAAATAGTATAAACCAAAAACACACTTTAATATGAAGAACAGTTTTCAGTTACCACACATTGCTCAGCTAAACCAGTGGATGGAGTATTGAAATATTTTTGTACTGCTGGAAAAATAGCTGTGCCTTAGTACCCAAGTGCCTCCTTTCTGCTACTTGATTCACTCTGGCTCCCTTCCTGGGATGCTGGTCTTCTCTATGCTCAATTTCCTTTGGTCAGTACCATTAGAGTTATTAGTTACAGAAAATTGAATATTTTTAACATCACCATTATTTAAATCAAACATGAAAGAAAACATAAAATGAAATCACCTAAAAGAGTATGAAGAGGAAAAAAAAAAAAAGACCTAAGGACCAAGGACAGAGCCCCAAAGCCATTAACATTTAGAAAGAGAAAAATAAAAGATGTATAGAGTTACTACAGATGTCAGAGAAAACCTGCAAGCATTTTGTTTTCACAAAAATCAAAGAAAAAGAACCTTGAATTTGAATTTGTCCTGTTTTCCTCAAACAATAGTTGAAACTGTTGAAACAACATTATGAATTTAAACCATACCAATTGATTTGATTGCTTTGACATTTGTGAATTCAGTTAACCCATTCTCTACCTATAGAGAAATCAAATAATATAGTTATTTGCCTTGCTTCTACCTTTCACCCCTTGATAAATCAAGAAGATGTAGGTTGAATAGGATATTCACTAGGTATTTTGGGTTTGTACAGTCTTTGGTGTCATAAAAATTTTGAAACTGTATATCAAATAAACTTTAGTATGAAGAATAATATAATAAAGTAGTTATCAGAAAAAAAAAGATTTTCCACAATATACTACATGTATAACAAATAGGAGAATGAATTAACATAATCTGATGGTGTGAATTGATTTAAACATTTTCCTTTAGTACTGTGACTTTTAAATCTTTTTTTTTTTGGTGTATTTTTGCATTGCTTTTCTGAACTCTGGTGCTATATTTTTGGGAGTTTTTGCATAATGTTGTCACTTTGAGGGATTAGGTGCTTAAACATACATATCAAATTCAGAAAGTGATTTAGATAGAAGTAGGTATTTATTTACAGTATCTAACAGATGCCTCCTTACTATAAACACGACAACTATAGTTTCATCTTTTTCTGCAATGTGTGGCTAATAACTGTAGTTATTGTATAGAGTTGGTATAAGAACTAGGAAAAATAAGGCATTTAAATTATTCTACACATTGCCAAGGCACATACCTAACTTTGAATCAGTACTTGCTAATATTTAATACAGTGTGGCCAAAAAGACGAGCATTCATTTACTTGTAGGTTGAAATCATCTAAGTCCTACACTTTCCCTTCTGCTACACCAGCACCATGTGATCATTTTCTCTGTGTGACAAAGAAAGCACTCAATAATTGCTGGCTAAAAGATATTAGCGATGGGACATTAGATGGAGAGGTCTTTATTGTTAAAATTTAAAATAGATACTTCTTACCTCTATGACTAGAGTTTCTAGGTTCTCCTTTTTGGATCTTTCCACGTGCCCCACCTCCCAACTCCCGTTCTTACTTCCAAAGGTGACTAGCCCTTGTGTTAGTTCTACATTTTCTTCCTGTTAAAATTTATACATTCACTAAAGGTTTACAAGATAGCATTAAAAAACATGAATTCTGGGGCACCTGGGTGGCTCAGCCAGTTAAGCATCTTCTTTGGGCTCAGGTCATGATCCTGGGGGCCCTGGGATAGAGTCCTGCATCAGGAATCTCCCCTCAGTGGGGAGTCTGCTTCTCCATCTGTGCACTCTTTCTCTCTCAAATAAATAAAATCTTCAAAAATATAAAATAAAAAACATGAACTCTGAAATGAGACAGATCTGGGTTAAAATCTCCATTCTGTCATGAACCAGCTATGCAGCTTTTTGCAAAATTTTTTCTCTTGAGTATATCTAATCTCTAAAATCTCTCCATTAATTAATTGAGATTAAATGAGCTATTTTAAAGCTTTAGGTACTTAGTGGGAAACTCAATAGCTGTTTTTTCTTATTTATTCTCATTGGCTTCAAGACATGAATTAGTATTAGTCATTTTTGAGGTATTACTCCACAAATATTCTGTGACTTGTAGCTTTGTACATGTATTTGAGGTAGGTGTCAAATGTCAGTGAACGAGTGTGAGGAGGGAATACTTGTAGGCAAGTAGGCCTTCTTTGTACTGCTATAAACCATTCTTGTGTGCATACAGAAAACTTTTTTTCCCACAGATAAACCTAATCCTGATTATGGAAGACATAGCTTTATTTATTTTCTTAAAGTCTTCTCAATTGTTATTGGTATTATTTCTACTGTATATCACTTTTAGTACATAAAAAATGATATATTTCAACATAAATATTTGCCTGTCACCAGTATGTGAAGTAAAAAAACAAATTATACACAATGTTCTGTAAGAGGTTTATTGGAACTGTTCCTCCCCCATCCCATCTGTCAGAGTATTTATTTACTCATGGCAGGGGAGGGGCATTCAGGGAATCAAATCTCATTTAATTAAAAAAAATACATATATACATTTTAAAGGTGAGATTGGAAGAGACTGAGAAAAACTCTCTTGGCTGCCTTAAAAGCTAAGGATTAGTTGCAATGTTCTGACCTGAAATTTAGGTCTTGTGATTTCTTTCCAGGAGATTTTTCACTGCATGAAAAACCTGTCTGCAATGGCCTTGTTATTAAATTCAATCTTAATTGGATACAAACCGTCAAAATCTGAGGGATTGTTGGAAAGCCTAAAAGTGCACGGAGGTATTTTTTAATGGTAACATTAATCGTCCGGAAGTGAAAAATGTTCTTCATCAAATCCCTGAACCTTTCTGCTATAATTTGTTTTAGGCTTATTTTGCATTTCTTTTGAATTTCAAAAAGACTTAAAGTTTCAAGGACACAAAATCTAATCTCTAGAGCATATGCCCTGTTTAGGGGAAGATTCAGCCATTTTCAAAAGAAGGCTTAGCTTTGTGTTCAGTGATGTAGATGTGAGGGATTCTCCACGTGGCTTAATTATGGGCATGTCTTGATTGCTACAAGAATTTGTGTTGTACTGAGACCCCTTGGGGAGGAGTCCGACGCTAAGCGACCCGCAGAGGGTGAGGGCCAGCTCCCTAAAGCAGCCTTTCTTAACCCGGCCAGAATCCCTGAACGCTATCAGGCCAACGTTCAGCAGAGAAGCAAATGCCCAGATGGCTTTTCTTTTGCAAGAGATGTAAATGGCCGGCTTGAGAGACACTAGGGAAAGGGTTCTTTGGGTCACCCACCCACTTCTTGTCCCGTCAGGGACTCTCGGAGAATATTAGGGGGGTGCGAGGCAGGACCGTTTTGTTATCCTCGCCGAGACAAAGGCGCCGGGCGGGCAACTGGTGCCTGTCCTCTGCCCTGGGTGTGTTCAAGGAGGCTGGGATGTCAGGGGTAGCCGTTCGGTTTTTGCTTCGGAGCGGACTTGCCCGGTCCACACCGCCCCGGCGGGCCCATCCCGGAGCGCAGGGAGGACGCGGCTGGGCAGCCGCAGCGGCCTCTGCGTCAAGGAGCGGTGGGGCGGGGAGGTGCGGCGCCCAGCCCGGCGACCTGGCTCCCTTCCCCCGCGGCGCCCGCAGCCTCCCCCTCTCCCCCGCAGCCGGTCGGCGGCCGCAGCGCGGGCGGGCCGGGCACGTGGGCGCCTCCGTCACACCCTCGCTCACACCCTCACACACACCCGCGCGCACGCACCCGCGCGCCTGGATCTCGTGCTCTTTCCCTGGCCGACACACAGGCGCTCAGGAGTCCCTCGCAGGCAGCCCGCAGGGCAGCGACCCCCTCTGCCCAGCCCCCGGGCCCGCCCTTGGCAAGCAGCTGCTTCTCTCTGAACAGCTCCTCCGCGGCCTCCGTCGCAGCCACCTTTGGCCACTGCTGCTACTGTTGGGACGTGGAAGAACCAAGAGGTGCCCGGCGGACACACGCGAACGGTACTGACACGCTCCTGCTGCTAAGGGCACGGTTTTGGGTAGGGCGGGGCTCACCGTCAGCCACCCTGGAGCGGGGGGACGGGGACGCGAGCGGACTTGATGGATGCATCCCGGGAAGGACTCAGGCTGGGTCCTGGGATGAGGGGAGGGGGGCAACTCCGAAGCGTTTGAGGGTGAACTTGGGCTGGGCGGGCGACCCTCCAGGCTGGGTCCTGCACCTGTGCAAATGGGGGGGGGGAGGTGGCGAGTAGGGGGAAGCACATGGGTCGAAACGTGCCGCCATCCTTCCTTCTCGTCGTGGAACTCGCCTACAGCATCCCCGAGACACTAGTCATTTCCAAGTCAAGTCGGGACTGGCTGGACGGGTGCGGTCCGACTGGGGCAAGTCCGAGAGGAAAGTTGGTAGGGTCGGGACGGAGCGAGGCGCTTCCGAGGTTCTAGGTGAGTTGGAAGCCGATCCCCCGCGCCGGTGGGCGGTGGGGCGGGGAGAGGAGCCAGTCCCATCCCTCATTCGCTTCTCGTCGCTTTTGCCACCGCCGAGGGCGACTACCGGAGGCTGTGTGTTTTCACGTGACCCCCGTTCCCTTTTGCCTGAGGAACCCTGCGATAAAAGGTCCCTAAGCGGGCCTTTCCGCGCACGAGGCACGTGGCTACGGAGGAAAGCACAACCTGTGTGTTCCTGCGCATCCAGGAATTTGAGAGTGTGCCGGTGAGATGGTGATGCTGGGGGTTTTAAGGGGAGGATGGGAGGAATTGGAAACTCAGATCGTTTTCTGCACCGTTCACTCGACTTGTCTGTGCGCGGCCTGGGCAGAGGATGATTCTGAATAAAGGGAGGGGCTTTCAAATCATAACACGCAGGCATCCCAGCCTTATAAACACGAACGAATCGAAACGCCCTGCTGAGACATCCCGGGGACAGGTGTGACCCACCCAGTCGCAGAGGCCGCGGGAGCGGGAATTCTTTTCGGTTGAGACAAGGAGCGGCGTTGGCCGCGCGTTGGAGAGGGACGCCCCTAGGCTCGCGCTCTCTCGTGTCTCGCTCTCTTCCCTCTTTCCATCTTCTTCCTTCCAAGGGAAAGGCTGGAGTAAGACGGGGCGGGGTCCGCACTCGGGCGCGGCGACGTCAGCAGTGTTTGGGTGCTTATGCAAATGAGGCTGCGTCCGTTTCTCCCCGTCTGGCCGTGCTCTTCCAGGTCTTAAAGGTAGACGTAGCCCTACTTGGTCTGCACCATTTGTGTGGTTCACTACCCAGAAACACGGGAGGACTGAAGAATTTGCACTGCGTTTAAGCGCCTCATCACCCAGTTTTTAAAGCTGTTTTATACCTGTCATGGCCTGGTGGCTTTCCCGGGATACCGAGAACGATGTGTTTGCTTGTATTGAAGTATTCTCTGACCAAGCAACCTCATAGAGCATCCTACCCCACCCAGCTTCATGTCCGCAAGAACGGTGCTGAGAAACAAACCTCCTTACTTCTTTGGCGCCTAGGTGTGACTTGTGTAATAGGTTTTTAATAAGTACTTGATGACAGACTGAATTGTCCTTGAAGAGTTTTTATCTAATTAAATTCGGAGTATTCAATGATGAGAATCATATTTTTATTTTTGTGTGCGTACCCTCTGTATCCACATGATCAATGATCCACGTTGATTTATGGGAGTAAAATATATTACTGAATTCATTGACCATTTTCCGCCAAGCAAAACACTTTAACGCGTTCTTTTTTACAGGAAAACAGGAATTAATTATTTTGAAAGCACGATAATCTCTGTTTGTTGACAAGTTTTTTTTTTCTGATTGCATGCTGTATTCTTGATTCAAGAATTATTTTATACTCCCAATATATGCTAACTCAAGATATAATATTTTAATTGCATCAAAAAAGATATTTATACATGTTTCTAGAAAGTAAGTGCTCTGTCATCCAGATAATAACTTAAATAAGAAGTACTTTCTTGCTCTGTTGAAGCTGCTGTAGCAAAATACCATAAATTCGGTGCTTTATAAACAACAGAAATTTATTTCTCAGTATTTTGGAGAATTTCAGGGAACAAGAAGATTTGTCCTCTGGTGAAAGCCTGCTTCCTGCTTCTTAGATGGTGCCTTTCACTGTGTTCTCACATGTTAGAAGGGGCTAGTTAGCTTCCTGGGGTTACTGTTATTAATCCAGAAGGCCAGTCTTGTCTCCTAATACCATCTTAGGGTTCGAATTTCAACATATGAATTTGGAGTGGAGGTCAGAAACATTCAAGCCATAGCAAATAGTAGAAGAATTTAATTGGCTAATAGCTATTTGAGATACCAATAATCAAATGAAATGCCTTGTCAGTTATTAACTTAATAAGTAAAATAAGTTAGAATAATTACTAAAACTTAAATTCTATGTTTATAATCATTAATTTATCCAGTGATCAGAGTTCAGATTTTGCTGTGTGCATGTTAGAAAATATGCTGTCCTGTCATAAAATAAAGCTGGTATATGAATAGGTAAGAAATTTGCATTCTGTTGAACTCTGGGGTTATTACCCAGGTAGTAAAAACATCATTGACTTAGAATGATAGATGTGAAAGAGACCTTGCTGGTTATTAAAAGCTCTGAAAATTTTACTTCTCAATTTACTTCTCAACTTCTTTTGGTTAGTGTGTGACTGTTATTACATGCATAGACATGATAGAATATGTTAATATATTCTATGCAGAGTAATAGTTTTTAAAGATTTTATTTGAGAGATAGAGATAGAATGAGTGGAAAGTGGGGAGAGGGAGAAGCAGGCTCCCCACTGAGCAGGGACTGGATATCAGGACCCCAGGATCATGACCTGAGTTGAGGGCAGATGTTTAAACAACTGAGCCACCCAGATGCCCCTATGCAGAGTAATATTAAAATAGTATCTGAACAAAATTTCATGGGCATAGTCTGATGCACGAAAACATTTAAAGTTACATGGCAGGAGGAATATTTATATTTTTTTCCAATTTCCCTTATAACTTAAAATAAGTCCTAACTACTCTTCTGAATGTGTTAAGTAAATTTTTTAATGAATTTACCTACTTAAATATTTACTTTGACCAATTAAGATTTTCTCATATTTCTCTGTCAATAACAAGCCCTAGACACCCGGCTACAAGACAGTTTTAAATGTACAATGTCATTTGATATAGAAGACTGTTTTCAATCTTGAAGGTCACTTTATTTCCTTGTGATTAACGCACTAAGGTATCCTTTCACATAGGATTCATTGATTGTTATCTTTAAATCAAATGCTTATACTGTGACCCTTTTCACCTATCAGATTGGCAAAGATCAAAACATTACTCGCTATATTGAGGAGGACTGAGGGAAACAGTCACTCTCATACGTGGTTTATTGTAGTACAAATTGAGACAAGGTTTATAAAGGGCCACTTGGCAGTATTTATAGAAGCATATAACCTTTGATCAGGTAGTTCCACTTCTAGGAATTTATTCTACAGATATGCAAATGCCAGATATACAGAGTCAGTTGCTTGGACTAATTGAGGCAGATTATGAGAAATGACCTAAATATATACTCAGACCATGGTCTATCATACAATTAAGACAAAACAGAACAAACAGAACAAACAGAAAACAAAACAAAACCCAAACAATTATATTGAGAGTGAAAGCTTTTGAAGGCTTTTGAAGTGAAAAACCAAGATGCAGAATTATGCATGTGGTGACAGTTGTGTAAAAAGAAACAGTTTGGGTGGGTGGGGCAAAAACACATAGCACGGTGGGGAGAAAACACATAACAGCTTGAACACCAATTCCAGTGGAGGACTTTGGTGACTTACAGGGAGGTAGGGGTGGGACTGATATGCTGAGGGACAGAGTGAAAAGATACTTTTCACTCTATGCCTTTTAATACTCTTATTACTGTACTATTTATTCAAAGTATACATTAAAATATATTCTAAAGTGAAGACAATATCCTTGGAAGCAATATCCTTGGGAAGCAAATATCCTTGGTAGTATCCAGGCATCAGATGCTGTACAATGAGTAAGGTATAAAAGTCAATGGGCATTTTGGCTCCAAGATTTCCATTGTTGCTGAATTTACAAGAAAGCTGCTTTCAACAACTTAGTAATCAAATTATATTAGTGCAGCAGATGAGATTTACTGGATTCACTAAATTTAGCCAGTTTTACCAGCATAAAACTACAATAAAATTTTTAGTGAGTTGACTGGTGTTTTAAAAAAAATTCTATTTTGGGATGACTATAGATTCACATGTAGTCGTTAAGAAATAACCCAGGGAGCTTTTGTGTGCTCGTCACACAGTTTCCTGAAAATGTAACATCTTGCAAAACTGTATTACAGCTTCATAATCAGAGTATTGACATTGCTAAAGTCAAGTTACAGAACAGTTCTGTCACTGCAAGGATCTCTGTGTTGCTCTTTAGAACCATAATCATGTCACTCTGCTCTTCCTACTTATTATTTTGCATTTGAAGAATGTTACCCAAATGGAATCATATAGTTTGCAACATTTTGTAATTGGCTTTTTCCACTCAGCTTAATTGTCTACAAATTCATCCAAGTTAGTTGGTATGTCAGTAGTATGTTTATTTTTATTTTTGAGTACTACTCCATGTATGGATTTACCAAAGTTGGTTTGATAAATTCTCATTTCTCCAGGATAAATGCCCAGGAGTATAATTGCTGGGTTATATGGTAGATGGATGTTTAATTTTCCAGACTACTGTACCTTTTTGCATTATCACCAGCAATGTGTAAATAATCAGGTTTCTCTCTGTCCTTGCCAGAATTTTGTTGTCACTATGTTTTAACCATTTTGAGAGGTATGCAGTGACGTCTCATTGTAGTTTTAATTAGCATTTCCTTAATGGCTAATGATGTTGAACCTCATTTCATGTGCTCATTGGCCATCCAGACATCATATTCAATGAAATGTCCCTGTTTATTTTTTATCCATCTTAAAATTATTTTTAATTGTTGAGTTTTATGAATTTTTATAGATCCTAAATACCTGCACTTACCCAGATATGTGGTCCACAAATGTTTTTCTTCCAGTCTTTAGCTTATTCTTTCATCCTCTTAATAGGTTCTTTCACAAAGCAAAAGTTTTTAATTTTGAAGTTCAGTTTACTAAATTTTGCTTTTGATGTTGTATCTAAGAACTTGCTCTAGATCTCAAAAATTGTCTCCAATGGTTTATTTTTGAAAGTTTTATAGTTTTATATCTTACCTGTAAGTTCATGATCCAGTTTGAGTAAAGTGTTGTATAAGGTGTGAGATTTAGGTTGAGGTTATATTTTTGCCTAGAAATATCCAGTTATTGCAGAACCATTTGTTGAAAGGGCTATCCTTCTTTCTCCATTGAAATTACATTTGCACCTTTGTTAAAAATCAGTTGGGTGTATTTTTGTGGGTCTATTTATGAGTACTCTTCTTCTGTTTCATTGATCTGTGTATCTGTCCTTCTGCAAAGATAACACAGTCTTCATTACTCTTGATAAAAAATAAGTCTTAAAATCAGGTAGAATGATTCCTCTCACTTCATTCTTCCCTTCTAAATTGTTGCAGGTATTTTAGTTTTCTGCCTTTTTATATACATTTTAGAGTAATTTTATATATAATTTTTTCTGGGATTTTATAAGAATTGCATTAAACTTGTATATCAATTTAGGGAGAATTTACTATTTACTATGAAACCAATTTACTTATTTACCATGAACTTGGTAGTTATGTCTGTTTATGTATTTAGATTTTTTTTTAAAGATTTTATTTATTTATTTGACAAAGAGAGAGAGAGATCACAAGTAGGCAGAGAGGCAGGCAGAGAGAGAGGGGGAAGCAGGCTCCCTGCTGAGCAAAATCCCGATGTGGGGCTTGATCCCAGGACCCTGAGATCATGACCTGAGCTGAAGGCGGAGGCTTAGCCCACTGAGCCACCCAGGTGCCCCTTTTATTGTTGTTTTCATCAGCACTTTGTAGTTTTCAGCATAAATGTACTGTCCGTGTTTTGTAGATTCCTGGGATTTTCAGTATAGACAACCAGAATGTCTGCGAATCTGGAAAGTTTTCTTTCTTTCTGTCCAATCTATATGCTTTATATTTTCCTTTCTTTTCTTACTGCACTAGCAAGAACTTTCAGTACTCTGCCCACTCTCTTAAAAGTATGAAGTGGGCCTTTTTGTTTCTGATCTTAAGGCAAAGGCTTCAGTCTCTTCAGTCTTTCATTGCTAAGTATACCAACTGTATGTTTTTTGCAGATGATTTTTGTAAAATTGAGAAAGTTTCCTTTTATTCCTAGTTGGGTTTTTTGGGAAAATATTTAAATTACAAATGGATATTGAATTTTGTCAAAATGTCTTTTCTGTAACAATCAGTATAGTCATGATTTTTTTCCCTTAGCCTGTTATGGTATATTACGTTATTGATTTTGAATACTGAACCAGCCTTGTATACCTAGAATAAAGCCCATTTGGTCATGGTATAGAATTCTTACTATATTTTGCTGAGTTCTCTTTTCTGATACTGTTTTGAGGAATTTTATGTCTGTATTCGTGAGGAATATAGGTTTATAGTTTTTTGTATTGTTTTTCTTCCTAGTACTGCTTCAGAGTATCAGAGTAATACTAGCTTAATAAAATAAATGTGCAGAGCTACATTATCTTCTATTGTCTAGAAGAGGTTGTGCAGAGCTGGTGTTAATTTTTCTTTAAATGTTTAATAGGATTCCCTAGTGAAACTGGCTAGGCCTAGAGATTTCTTTTGTGAGAATTTTAAATAATGTGCATTTAAGTTATTTAACAGATACAGAACTATTACATGATCTGATATGGGGTAAGTTCAGGTAGTTTGTGTTTTTTGAGGAACTTGTCCATTTTATCTAAGTTGGTAATTTATGTGTGTAGAAAGTTTTTACTGTTACTTTTACTGTTACTGTTTACTATGATCATTTTGATGTCTGTAGGTTTTGTTGTGATAGTCCCTGTTGCATTTCTGATATACAAATGCCTTAAATATAAGACTGACCACATGGAACTTTAAAAAAGAACAACTAAACGTGTCTCTCAAAGTTAGTATTTACCTTATGGCTAGAAGAAGAATCACTGCATGGATTTAAAAATCTAAACTACACGATTTTTACACAGGTCTAGCCCCATTATGCACAGTTCCTTGGACAATATATTTCTACTGATAAATTTCAGTAGAGACTTACAGTTAAATTCAGTGAATATTCAATTTGTATCCCCTATAGGCAAATGTTTCAGTTATCTATTACTGTGTACCAAATCCTTCCCGCCACCGTGTTTTTTCAGTAGGTTCAAAACAATGGTTTATTGAGCCCCTTTACCCTCTGTTGCCTTTCTGGTATAATTTAATTTATACCAGAACTTTTACTATACTTTCTGGTAATATACTTTCTGGTAATTATACTTTCTGGTAATAATTTAAAACAATAATGAATTATTATTTCTGATTTTTCTGCGTGTTGACTGGGCTCAGCTGGATACCTCATCTGTTCCAGTTAGTATGTGTTAGCAGCTGGACTGGGACGAGAATGTCAGTGCGTTTGTTCTTGTGCCTAGGGCTTTGGTCAATAAGGCACTCTCTCTCTTTCCATGTGGGATTTCTAACAGGGCAGATGGACTTTTACATATAGTGTCTGGATTCCAGAAGAGTGAAAGCAGGAACTGCCAGGCTTCTCGAGGCCTAACCTTGGAACTTGCAGTGTCACTTCTGCCTTCTACTGGTCAAGGCGATTTCCCATACTCCCAGAATTCAAATTCAAGCTCAAGTGCAGCCCAGAATTAAGAGAAGAGGAAATAGATTCCACTTCCTAATGGGAGGAGTAGCAGACATGTACCACATTGGGTAGAATTGTTAAACATGTTAACTGTTTCCAATTTCATTTTTCTTGATGTGATAATACAAATATATAAACAAATGTAATATAATATTATATGCCCCTAGTCCACTGAATTAGCTCCTAAAATGTTTCTACCTAATAGTTCTTGGTACTTGTAAATGTTACCTTATTTGGAAAGAGTCTTGGTAGACATAATCCTCTAATGAAGAGATTATCCTGGTATATTCAGATGGGACTTATATGCCATCACAGTGTCCTTATATGAAAGAGTCAAAGGGAGATCAGACATGCAGAGAGGAGGAGGCAGCAGTGTGAGTGTGGAGGTGGAGATGGGAGGGATGTGGCTATAAGTGAAGGAATGCTGGCGGCCTCCAGAAGCTAGAAAAGGCAAGGAACAAACATTCCCCTTGGTCCTCCCGAGAGAGGGACTGCCCACACTTTGATTTTGGTTTATTAAAAGTTATTTTGTATCATTTTGTATCTCTGATTTCCAGAGCCTTGAAAGAATTCATTTATGCTACTTGAAGCCACTAAATTTGAGGTAATATGTTACAGAATTCTTAGGAAATGAATACAGCATCTAAATCTGAAGGGTTCTCAATGTATTAACAAAATTTTAAGTATTTAAAATAATTTTTGTCTGTTTTTAAAATGTTTAAAAGACTTATTGAAATGCTTTATTAAGACTTAAAATCTGTCCGTGGTTCATAGAAGTCAGCAAAAAATACATTTCACTTTACGGAAATTACTTTATGATTTTGAAATAATTATGGGCTCCCAGGAAGGTACAAAGAGAAGTCCTACGCAGCCTTCGCCTAGCTTCCCTCATTTTACAATTTTGCGTACAGTATCAATACAATATCAATACCAGCATATTGCTATTGGTGTAATCCATAAAGTTTTTCAGATTATGCAGTCATTTTCTCTCTCTCTCTGTGTGTGTGTGTGTGTGTGTGTGTGTGTATGTGTATAGTTCTTTGTAGGTTTATCAAATGTATAACTTCCTGTAACCCTTCACCATAATGAAGATACTGAACTGTACCATCTCACAAGATCCCCTTGTCCTTTTTGGCACACCCACCTGCCTTTCCCTAGCCTTGCTCCTAGCAACCATTGTTCTGTGGTTCATCTCCATCATTTTTTTATTTCACAAATGTTATATAAATGGAATTATGCAATATGTATCCTTTTGAAATTGGCTTTTTTCCCCATGCAGCAGCATTTCCTTGAGGTTCATCCAAGTTATTGCATGTGTCAGTAATTCTTTTCTAGTGCTGATAGGTCACAGTATGGATATAAACCACCACTAGTTGTTTGGTCATTCACCCACTGAAGGACATTTAGTTGGGGGCTATTGTAAGTAAAATTGAGATGAACATTTATGTACAAGTTCCTGCTTGAAAATAAATCCTTATTTCTCTGGGGTCTATGTCTAAGAGTATAAATTGGTGGTGTGTGTGCTAACTCGATTATTAGTGCTAAAAGGAACTGCCAGCTGTTCTTTTAGACTGGCTGTACTGGATATTTCTATCAGAAATATATGATTGATCTAGTGTCTTTGCATCCTCACCAACTTTTGGTGTCTTTACTTTTTAAAATTTGTTTTTAGTTTTAGCCATCCTCATAGGTATGTTGTAGTCCACCTCTTTGGGCAAAATACATACAAGTGTAAGTTGTGATTTTGTTGTGTCATTTGTAAAAAAAAAAATGTTTCTCTCTTTTTGATTGGCTCTGTGATCTTTGTTATTTTTTTCTCACAAGGCAAACATTTTACATAAAGGGAATATAATTTGCAAAAGAAATGTTTAGGTTGAACTCTATATTGTTGAGATTTTTTTGTGCTATTTGTCAAGATCATTATTGCAGTGTGTTATAGAATCCCTTATCTTTTTCCTTTTGGAATTATTCCATAACTAAAAACTTCTCAAGATATGTCATTTTTTCTTGGGTATTGCAATATGGTTTCACATTTTGTTTTTATTCAGATAGCCTTTACTTTTTACCCTATATATAAGAAGAATTAGAAAAATATATTTCATTTGAATCCACAATGAAGTTCAGATTTGCTGTTCATAATTGGTTGATATTTAAAGAAAATTTTATTCAGTAAAATTTTTGTCCAGGTTAGGGAGGTAATTTCCTGTTCTAGTTCTTTTTTATAAAATATTAAACTTTTGGCAAGTGCCAGTAATTAGCCAGTGCAGGCATGTCTCTGAGATGCAAGTGCCTGCCTGTTATTTTAGGTCTTTGCATATTTTCACTGGAAATGTTAATTAGAATTTAATACAGTTTCAAAAGAGGTTGTAAAATAGTTTAAGAGCTAAAAAGTCTTGAAAGATAGAGTAAGAATTGCATAATATTTTGAGTTAGTTACATAGTGAAAATATTAGCAAGACAAAGACAAAAGCACAGAAAACACCTATTGTCAATATCAGGTATAAAGATACAAATCCCAACACGATTAAAAAAAAAAAAAACTTACAGAATATTACGGATCACTTTCTACAAACAAATTTGACAATTTAAATGAAATGGATAAATTCCTTGAAAAAAACAACTTATCAAAACTAACATAAGAAAGAGAAAGTCTCAGTAGCTATATATCGATGAAACAAATTGAATGTTTGTAATAAATTGAATTTTAATTAAACATATTCTCTGAAAGAAAACATTGGTGAGTGCTGCCAAACATTTAAGGAAGAAATAAAACTAATTCTACATGTATTTTCCTCAGAAAATAAATGAGAGACCATTTTAAAATTATATTTATGAGTCCACCATAACCAGAGAAGTGAAATACAGTAAAAAATTATATGTCCATGTTCCTATGAATATAGTTGAAAAAATCCTTACCAAAACAGTAGCAAATTGATTTTAGTAATATATTAAAAAGGTAATACATCTTGACCAGTGACGTTTATTTCATAATGAAAGACTGGTCTAAAATACAAAACCAGTTGACGTTATGTTGTATGTTAGTAGATTAAAAAGTTACATGATTATCGGGGTGCCTGGGTGGCTCAGATCATTAAGCCTCTGCTTTTAGCTCAGGTTATGATCCCAGGGTCCTGGGATCGAGTCCCGCATCCGGCTCCTTGCTCAGCGGGGAACCTGCTTCTCCCTCTCCCTCTGCTGCTCCCCCTGCTTGTGCTCTCTCACTTAATCTGTCAAATAAATAAGTAAAATCTTACAAAAAAAAAAGAAGCTACATGATTATCTTAATAAAGGTAGGAGGTAGGAAATCATGTGTCAAAATTCAACAGTTAATCAGGATTTAAAAAAAAAAGAGAGACCCTCACTGAACTAGGAATAAAAAGAAACTTCCATAAACTGACAAAAGGCATCTATGAAGAAAACTCCATAATTAACATTGTTCTCAGTAAAATATTGAATACTTTCCCATTAGCACTGGGCATAGATTAAGATGTCTGTTCTTAATTAACACTTCTGTTCAAAATTTTAGTGGATGTCCAAGCTGGTGTGGTAAGTCAAGAAAAAGAAATTAAAGGTAAACAATTAGAGAAATCTTAAACTATCTTTATTTACCTTTGACATACTGTGAGTCGTAAAACAACATCAACTTGAATTAGCACTGTTGCAGGATGGGAAGCTTGTATTAAAAATCAACTTTTCCCAGAGACAGTTTAAAGAAGATACCAAGTTCACAGAATGGAAAGCTCAAAGTTTGAAGATGTCAGTGTTCCCCAAATGGGGTTATAGAATCAATGTAATCCCAGTCAAAGTTCTAACAGGCCTGGGTTTTTTGGGGTAGAAATTAACAAACGAGGGGGCACCTGGTGGCTCCGTTGGTTAAGCATCTGCCTTCAGCTTAAGTCATGATCCTGGGGTCCTGGGATCAAGCCCCACATTTGGCTACCCATTCAGTGGGCAGTCTGCTTCTCCCTCTGCCCCCCCTGCTCATGCTTGCTCTCTCTCTCTCTCTCTTTTTCTCTTCCAAATAAATAAAATTTTAAAAATTAGGAATTAAAAAAAGAAATTAAGCTGATTTTAAAATTGCTGTGGAAAGGCAAGGAAAAAAGTCTCAAAAAAGAAAAGCCCATTAAAAATGGCTAGGATTGAGAAACAATGAGTTAGACATTTATTATGTTGATTTAAAAATGTTTTAAATCTAGTTTTAAGTGCTTTAAAATAGATTTTTTTCTGAAAAGTTGCATATGAATATAATTAAAGCAATACAAAAATGGGAGAATGAGAGAAATGTAAATATAAGCTAAATTAAGTAAGGTAATGTTCCCAACATTTTTTATGTAAGTCCTTACAGAGTAAATGAGTGAAAGGACACCAATTGTTGTAAATTTATAATAGCTGTATTATTTAGGGTTCTTTGTTTGAAAGCCGTAGAAACTGATGCTGGCTAAGAGGAAAAATAAAATAAAAAATAAGATAAAATAAAAAAAGAAGAAATGTTGGAAAGGCTCAGGGGCTCAAAGGAACAATGGGGTGCTTGGCAATGAGACGGAAAGGGCAAGAATGAAAACAGTTCTTAAAACTAAGAACCAGAATCCATGACTACAGTAGTAGTTACAGCCTGGGCATAATGCCTTTGGAATTGAGTGAGATGCCAACCTTTTGATCTCTTTGTTCCTGTCCCCAAGATTCAGAATCCAGAGAGGGGAATTCTAACTGGACAAGTGTAGAAGATTATTTTCAAAGGTGGTGGCAATATTTTTCTTTTCTCTCTTACATACACATTTTGCAATTTGACTTTGTTGCTTCTTCCATCAAAAGGTAGTTTACCCACTCAAATTAGTTTGGACTTAGCTGTGACTTGCTTTGGACACTGAAACATTAGCAAATGTTACGCTGAGGCTTTACTAGCATTTGCATCTTGGGCTTACTTCCTTTGGGTAGGGTTGGAACTCTTGAGCTTATAATGTCAACAAGTTGAAGCTAGCATTTGCAGAGACTACATATGGGAGAATAAAAGTGCTCTGGCTGGTAGGCTGCCTCCTGCCAGAATGTGAGTAAGACCATTTTAGCCCATCCTTACCCACTTGAGTTGACAGATGACTGTCGTGGAGAAGGGACTTGAGTCAAGACCAGCAAAACAACTAATCATCTAAGCCTAGTTCAAATTGCAAACCCACAGAATCATACGCAAATAAAACATTTGCTTGTTAAGCCACTAAGTTTTGTGGTAACTTGTTATGCAGCAAGAGAAAATTAGTATTAGGAAAAAACTGATGTTAAAACAATTTAAACATGGGACGCCTGGGTGGCTCAGTCGTTAAGTGTCTGCCTTTGGCTCAGGTCATGATCCCAGGGTCCTGGGATCGAGCCCCACATCGGGCTCCCTGCTCACCGGGAGGCCTGCTTCTCCCTCTGCCTGCTGCTCCCCCTACTTGTGCGTGTGCTCTCTCTCTCTTTTTCACTATCAAACAAATAAATAAAATCTTAAAAAAAAAAACAATTTAAACATATAACATTGGCTCTAGACCTACATTATCTTTAATAATTTGCAATAAACCAGTTGCAATAGTGTACAACTATAAGAGGGATAATAATTATAATAACAAAAGAAGGCATATATTGAATTCTGTCAATGTGCTGGCATTTATCTAAGCACTTTATTATTAGATAACAAAGTAACTTAGCCAAGGTCATAAAACCTTGTCATAAGTGACAGAGCGAGCTAGGATTTGAACTCAGTCTGTTTCTAGAAACTAGATAGAGTGTGTGGCATCAATACATGTCTCTTCCCAGCGATAAATACAAATTGCTACAACATCTCATAACAAGTAAATAAGAAAGATTATACAAAAACGTGAAGAGGTTAGGGTCATTATCCCTTTTTTGACTATGAATTTTATATTTAGACAGTATCCTAAATTGCTTCCTCATATGAAAGATGAGGATATTCTCATACTTTTATTTCTATCTTCTCCCATTTCAATTCCTGATTTTGTTGGTTATTTCATTTTTTGACTTATATTTTTCCCTTAAACATAATTCATTTAGATTTTAAAGCTTATTTCCTGTTTAAATTAATGTTCACGTTTATCCTTTAACATGACTTCTCTGTTACTGAAGTCTGTACTTTGTTTGCTCTCTTGGTTAGCCACATTTCATGATCATGTAACCCATTCCTCTCCCTCCTCAAAGGGATCATCAGATCTCTCACAGACAAGATTATTTGCCTGTGGCATTTATAACTGGAATACAAAATAATTGAGTATAAAAATTGGAGAGTGAGGGTGCACCTGGGTGGCTCAGTTATTAAGCATCTGCCTTCAGCTCAGATCATGATCCCAGGCTCTTGGGATCAGGTCCCATATCAGGCTCCCAGCTCAGCGGGAAGCCTGCTTTTCCCTCTCCTACCCACCCCATCCACCCCCCCCCCCCCGCCCCCACTACTGTTCCTGCTCTTGCCGCATCTCTCTCTGTCAAATACATAAATAAAATCTTTTAAAAAAATTGGAGATTGAGTATTTTTCCTCGTAGTTTTTTTTTTTTTTAAAGATTTTTATTTATTTATTTGACAGAGAGAGAGATCACAAGTAGGCAGAGAGGCAGGCAGAGAGAGAGGAGGAAGCAGGCTCCCTGCAGAGCAGAGAGCCCGATGATGCGGGGCTAGATCCCAGGACCCTGAGATCATGACCTGAGCCGAAGGCAGCGGCTTAATCCACTGAGCCACCCAGGTGCCCCCCTTGTAGTTTTTTTTAAGAGGTTATTAAACATCTTGAGAAGTCCTGTGATTTCCCCTTTCTATTTCTGTTTGAAATCCCTAAGAATATTTATCCCAGTTTTTTTTCAGTATTCACCCCTCTATATTACTATTATTTGAAAATATGAATCTAGGCAAAACTTCTGTTAATTTACCTTTCAGAATTTTGTGTCATATTAATTCTATTTTCTTGCCTTCCTTTCAGAGGCTGCATAAAGCCAAAAGTGTAGATATAAATTTAGTTTCTCAATGGATTTATAAAATCCATTTCTAAGTTTGTTGGATCACCTTTATCTGACTTCTATTTCCATTAGCTTTTTTTTCTGAATTCCTTTAAGATATTTGACTCTTTTCATTCTTTTTGAGAAGGTTCCTGAAGTCTGTTCTCCATGTCTATGGATGTACTTGTAGCAAACTTTGTTTCTAATGTGCCTTTTATTCCTGTACTGAATTTTTGCATTACTTACCTGCATTCTGTATTCATTCACCTAACTTTTTTCTTCCCCATCATCTTTTATATCTTTTCTTTGAGGTTTTTTTTTTTAAAGGGGCACTTTTTTTTTTATCTTGATTTTATTGTACCTGAGTTTTGTTAAATAAGTAATCCTCTTGAAACTCTAAAACTATTTTCTACATTTGTCTTTTGCTTCTGTTTCTTCCCCTTTCAACTACGACCACTCCATCTCCCTGGTTCTATAGAATCTTGTCATTCTTAGTAATTATCACTAAATGGGGAGAGTTTTATCTCATACTATTTGATAAAGAAATTAGTGCTATGAAAATGGAGCCTAGATGAAGAAGTCTGAGGAACTCCACATCTTCTGTTCAGATATATTCTCTGGAACAGTGGTTGTCAAATTTTTTTCAGTACAGTCAGTAAATATTTTAGGCTTTGCAGTCTGTACAAAGTGACTCTGCTGTTGCAGCACAAAATTAGCTATAGAAATATGTAAATGTGTGGGCATGGCTATGTTCCAGTGGAATTTTATTTATAAAATCACATAATGGGTTGTATTTAACCCATGGGTAATATTTTGTTGACCCTTGATCTTGACTGTCTGTTGCTCATGGGTAGACAGGAGGCCTTTCCCAGGTCATGATGTCGACTGCTGATGCAACTCCTAGGTGCAGATGAAGTGCGATCTACGCGATCGCATAGACGATCGCGCGCTTCTGTTGCAGGAATGGTGGGTGCTAACTTGGCTGTGCAGTTAACTTGAAACTGATTATCCTACTGCCTGTGACCTGTAGAGTACTGATGTTTTATGACCTTTCACTTCACTTGTTGGAGGTGGACATTCTGGACATTCCTGCTTTATTTCTTCTTTTCTCAAATGTATCAATGATTAATATATTTTTGGCAATGGTCAACCTCGCTTTTTATCATACAGTCTACTTTTATGAACTAAGTCCTTCAAGAAAGCTTTTGGCATCATAAAAAAAAAATGTTATCTTTTAGAAAAGTTGGGTCTTGAAGATGTGAAATTAATTGGGTTTCCAAATTGTTGTCTTGTATACTAACTTTTTACAAGTTACTTTACTTTTGGCTTTATGCAGCCTCTGAAAGGAAGGTCTCTGACTCAATAAGTTATAGGGACTTAGGATAAAAAAAAAAAAATCCCCAAACAACCAAACAAGTAATAGTGCAGAATACTTATAGATATCATACAATATTATTCTGTCCTACTTTTTGGGGTTCATTCATATGACAACAACTTTAAACCTTGAAAATGTGAAATGAGTGTGATAAAGTCCTTTTCCAGGCAGAGTTAATGGCATAGTTAAGAAGACAGCTCAAAATAAAAGCAACAACATATTTAGCCATCTTTCTTAATATGTTTAATTTTATAAATGTTACCTAGGATTATTACATTATATAATATGTATATATAGATATGTTTTATATACTAGGTATATTTCGGGCATTTGTATCATTGTATTTAAATTTTGTTTACATTTGGCACTTTTTTGTGGAAAATACAAAATCTGGATAGTTCGGTAAAAAGTTTTTTTTTTTTTTTAGGATTTATTTATTGATTTGAGAGAGAGAGAGTATGAGTGCAGGGTGGGGAGGGACAGAGGAAGTTTTAAGCAGACTCTGTGCCTAGAGCGCAGAGCCCCACATGGGGCTCAATCTTATGACCCTGAGATCATGGCCTGAGCTGAAACCAAGAGTTGGACACTTAATCAGCTGTGCCATCCAGGCACCCCAGTCTGATAGAAAGGAACTTTTTTTTTTTTAAAGAAAGGAACTTTTAAGTGTAAACTTTGCCAAAAGATGTCATATGTACAATTGTAGATTATTCATTAAATATGTAATAAAACATTCTGCAGTGTCCACAGTTATTTTTCATTTCAATTTTTTTGTTTGGGTGTTTATTTTTTTCTGCAAAGACTAGACATTTATAGACAAAATACTTATAGTTTATGAGATAATTTGGGGGAGGCTCATGAGTAACCCTGTCTTTTAATTTTTTTCTTTATGAAATGGTGGGTGTTTTTACTGTAAAAGCATTTCTAAACTTTGATACTTTCCTTACCTTTCTATTTGTATGGAAAAAGCAAGAAGAATAGCTAATAACCTTAGCTTATTGAGGAAACTAAGGTTTAGAATGATAGAACTACCAGAAGTTAGGCAACCAATAAACAGAAGAACTAGGACACAGCTCCAAGTTTGTCAGATTAAAGCCAATGCTCTTATCTATGTATCAGTTAAATTACTGTGCCAACAGCTTATCTTTAGATAATTGAACAAGTGTGGATCTTTACATAATTCATATCTCACAAATTACAGTTTCCTATATGCCAGATTGTTTTCTTCCAGTAAAAATTATTTGGAAAGTTAGCTTATTTCAGTCTTTCAACGGTTGTATTTATTCATTTACTCAACTAATATTTACTGAGCTCTGAGGGAAAAGAAAGCAAATTAAACAGACATAATCCCTAACCTCTTGAAACTATTTCCACATCAAAAACTTGGTGATCTCTTTATAGTAGTCACTGTGAGAAGTTGTTCTATTCTAGAGATGGGTCTGTTATTTAAAAATTTTGCATTGCTACTTTTTCAGAATTTCCTTTACAGCCTACCTCTTAATCTTCACCAAATCCAAAATGAGGGTTTGCTCTTAGGGTATGTATTTTAATTTGGAAACAACTAAACACCTCCAAGCCTAAAAGCCACAAATAAGTTACATGGTCAAGTTAATGAATTCCTTTTTTCTTTTGCATTGAGTTACCCAGCACCCTGTCTTGTTCATTAAGATTGTGAATTAAAGTATGATGGGCTATTTCTCTGACTTTGAATATAAATCTAACACAGTTCTATCAAAGAATTCCATTTTTTTCTAGCAATAAGTGACAGAATTCTTAGGATATTATTTCTAAAGCTCCCAAGCCAGCTTTGAAGAGAAAAATTCTTATGTTTGAACACTTTTTAAAATGGACAACGTCACTGGTTTGTAGACATACCCTATACACACCCTTACTTGGTCTGTATTTGAACAGAGAAAAGGATATGAGATATAACATACAAAGATATAAAGAAAGGGAAAAATGACAAAGTGGTGGCAGTGGGTTTTTCAGGGTCATGTGAGAGAATGTTTACACAAATAATAACGGTTACCACGTCCTGCTTCTGTTTATGGTATTTATGTTTGGTGGGGCCCCACTCCGTCCCTGCCCAAAAGTAATGCCGCTTTTATCCACCCTTCCTGATCTCTTGCATTGTAATGATGCTGGGTCATATAAATTATGTAATGTGGTGTAGTTATTTGGGGACTGCCTTTCTCTCCAGTAGAGATAAGCTCCTTTAAAGCTGATCGCATATGATGCATTACTGTTTATATCTCTGAATTTTATCCATATTACAACTAATATCAAGTGAGTGAATGATGAATATGTGGACAGAAGAGATTCTGTGTAAGACAGATTTACAGGATGGCATGCAATTGCATATATAATTCTAGAAGGAATAAAATACGGGATTTTTTTTTTTTTTGTCAGAGGTAAAAAGGAATAATTAAGGAAAAAAGAGCCAGAAAATGTTAATTGCTAACAAATAGCTTCTATTAGGCATTAGAATATACCTGAGATCAAATTAGACTTATGCAAGAAGGAAGATATTAGTTAAAAGAAAGTGTGTCTGAAGCACATGTGTACTTTATACTGTTGACACTTCTGGTCATATCAAGCTCTGAAGGGCAAAGGACGATCAGAGGTTATACTCTGTAGAAAGAGTTTTTTTCATAAAAATTAATAATAAAGAGTTTTCAGTATTTTAAGTGTTTTTCCTCATTAAATATTATTGTTTTTCAACTTAAAATTTTACAGGTACCCATAAGATATTGGACATACAGGGATCCAGGATCCATTAAGACTCTGTCACCTTGAGCCAAGGATTTATTTGATATCTCTGTCCATCTTTTATCCATATCAATTAACATATTTCAGAAAAGAATTAGCACATTTACCATCAGGGAATTTAAAACAAAAATTGTTCTACCCACACTTTCCAATGCCGAAGAATAGCAAGGTGGTAAAAAGAGAATTAGACGATGAAGTTATTGAGTCTGTTAAAGACCTTCTTTCCAATGAAGACTCAGCTGATGATGCTTTTAAGAAGAGTGAACTAATTGTTGATGTTCAAGAAGAGAAAGATACAGATGTTGAAGAAGAGTCCGAAGTCGAGGATGAAAGGCCAGCTTGGAACAGTAAGCTACAGTACATCTTGGCCCAAGTTGGATTTTCTGTAGGTTTAGGAAATGTGTGGCGATTCCCATACCTATGTCAGAAGAATGGAGGCGGTAAGTTTTGGGGCTGTTTTTGTTTTTGTTTTTTGTTTCTGTTGTTAAGTGATACATTGCTGAATAAATCGTAATTGACTGTCTTGAATAGCTCGTGTTGTTTCTGCAACCTCATTATTTCAGAAGCCACGGATTCCACTGTAAAGCCAGGGAGATTCCTTTGTTGGAAGTGAGCTCAATTCTGTTTTCAGATTAGGTTTCTGTAGGAGCAGATGGCTTGTTATGAATACTCAAAGATTGCTTGAGGGTAATACATTCTCAGATTCTTTCTGTGGATGCTATTAAACATTGCTGAATTACTGACCTTTCTAACAAAAATGTTAGAGGCATCCCTTATGCCTGTCAGTTATTCTCTTTGGAGAAAACCCCAAAGATTCCGGAATAAGACAGTACTGGTGAAAGAAGTCAGAAAGAGTGTTCTCTCCACAATTTATTAACTCTGAATTTTAAATTATTTCACTTTTCAAAAACAAAAATTGCATATAATTTAGAATAATTATGGTGTTGAAGTGCTGACCAGAACTTTGTAGATCCCAGGTGAAGGGATTTAACCAGAGATTTAATGTAATGCCAGACATTCTTCATCCTTAGATATAATATATATTTGATTTCTAATGCTGCAGTATTTGGGGACAATGCTTAGTTTCAAAGAAAACTTCAAAGAAGTTAGCATCCTTAATTTCATTTGTTTTAAAGATTTTATTTATTTATTTGAGGGAGAGAGAAAAAGCAGGAGAGAGCGAGGGGTTGGGACTGAGAGAGAGGGAGAAACAGACTCCCCACAGAGCAAGGAGCCCAAATCCATGCGGAGGCTCGATCCCAGGACTGGGATTATGACCTGTGCCAAAGGCAGATGTTTAACCCACTGAGCCACCCAGGCACCCCCACCCTTAATTTTAAACAAAAATATCTCCCATTAACATAACATTCTAGTTTTTTGGATTTTTGCATATAACCAGTAATGGTTATTTAGCAAAAATTATCTTAAATATCAGTAAAAAAGCTTCTACAAAGGAATGGATTGTTCAGGTAGGACACAGGCTCTATAGTACAGCAAAGTCAAGTAATGTTAACTAACATTTGGGTTGAACTTTGTTACCTATATACGTGGAAACTATTAAAATAAATGTGGTCAAAAACTAAGTATTATATTAACTGCATTTCAGCACACAAAGGGTAGAAAGAATATTTTGGTATTTGATTCCAGTTTGTGATAGTTTTGTTGACTGGCCAAAAATATGGTTTTATATTTAATGTACAAATCAAATGAAATAAATATAATCATACGTGAAAATTCTTTTTAGAGTATGAGATAAAAAGCTGAGGTGTTCTGATGACAAAATATGTTAAAGATCTCGTTTAGTTTATTCAGTTAGGCACAAAATTGCAGGTTTGAAAAATTGCCTGTTTGATGAATCTGTCTGAGAGGTAAAAATCAATACAGGAAGTCTGTGATACACTACACATCCCTCCACTGATGCTGGAAGTTCCTTAGCTAGTCATTAACACTACAGATGAATTATTTATCTAATCAGCTATAAGCAGCTACATACTACCCTGCTTTTTTTTTTCTCAGGGGCCAGCCCATTTGCCAAGACTAGCAGAAGATGAATTCTGATTTTTAAGCCTTTCACCTCATGAGCCTTACTGGCCAGACTGTTAAGGAAGAAGGCTGTCTTGGCTGAAGTCACCTTGCCTTCCATTTAATACCATTTTTGTCTGGGGAGAACTCAAAGAATTTCATATTTAGAAATTAGTCATTAATAAAAATTGCTCCTCCTCATTTTCATATGCAGAAAGAGTCAAGATGTTCTTCCTACTATTGTTTCCTCCCTTTTAATCACAAATACTAGACAGTGATGTTATAAGATGCCAATGGAATTCATTGTTTCAAAATGGCATCAGGGAACAAAAGTCTGTACCCAACATGCAGTATAGCATTGAGCCTTCCAGATATTTGAGTAGTGTTTTCTGGCTGTTTGGTCAAATAGCCTCAGACTAACTTGAATCTCACTCATTTGTTACTTGGGGCACTTCTTGAATAATACAACTAAAAACTGGTAGACCCAGGCGCCTGGGTGGTTCAGTCAGTTGGGTGTCTGCCTTCAGCTCAGGTCATGATCCCAGGGTCCTAGGATCGAGTCCCACATCAGGATCCCTCCTCAGCATGGTCTGCGTCTCCCTCTACCCCTCCCCCGGGCTCATGTTCTCTCTCTCTCTTTCTTAAATAAATTAAGTAAAAAAAAAACAACAAAAAACCAAAACCAAACAAAAACAAAAACAAAACAAAACAAAAAGAACAACAAAAAAATAAAAAACAAAAAATGATAGGCCAAACATGAGTTGATTTGTCCGAAGCTATTAAACTTAAAAGTACAATGGTTAATCTTAATAAGTAGTGTAATATAGAAGCTACCAGCCCAGGTTTTGAATTCAATTTGGCCTTGAAACCTGGCTCTTCGCAACACTAGCCATGTGACCTTTTACAAGTTAACTTACTTCTGGTTTAGTTCCCACACCTGTAAAGTGATAATAATGGTACTTAACCCCACTGGATTCTTGTAAGTACATGTAACATCCTTAGAAATATGAGTGGCAAATAGTAAATGCTCAGTTATATCTTGGTTGTGATGTTTTTATTTATTTAGTTTAATTATTTAATTATGACTTTTTAATATGGGGGCTAACAGTAATTTGAGTTAGAAGAGAAAGCTAAGCATCTAACAGCATGCCATGCACACATAACTGAGGAAAGATTCCCAGTGAGTCCAGTTTTAATTCATTCTGTCTCTAGTCATTCACACATATGTAAACTCATTCACATTCTTGAATTAGGTGCATGCATTAAAATGCACTTTCAGTCCTTTGGGAAACATTTTCAGATCATTAGCACCAATGAATCTAATCTTTTTAGAATTAGGTATTTTATCATTCTGTTTTATGAGTTCATGCATCCATGCTTTACATTACATACCCATCTGTAGAATCAACTCAAGTCCGAAGGACTGCAAATCCGTCATAAGAAAGTAGAGATTTTCTATGGAAAATTTCTAGGGAAATTCTTGTATATGGTCATTATTTCAGAGCTATATAGAGAAACTGAGATAAGTATCTTGAAAAAAAGTTTACTTCTTTAACATAACTACCAGAAAAATTTGAACAGCTTCCAAAAATCTATTCAATACCATTAAACACTTTTTTAAAATGGAAAAATAGGGGCGCCCAGGTGACTCAGTCATTGGACATCAGCCTTCAGCTCAGGTCATAATCCTGAAATCCTAGGATGGAGCCCCACATCAGGCTCTCTGCTCAGCAGGAAGCCTGTTTCTCCCTCTCTCACTCCCCCTGCTTGTGTTCCCTCTCTTGCTATGGTTTTCTCTGTCCAAAAAAAAAAAAAAAAAAAAAAAAAAAAAAAATCTTTAAAAAATAAAATAAAATAAAATGGGAAAATACAATAGTGGCCTCTTACTTGAAAAGGGCATTGACACCATCAGTTGCATGACTGACTTGACAGTCCCCAGTTGGACAAAGCTCCAGATAAGAAATTTGAATGTAGGAAGTCCATTCTAGTGGTTACTTAATGAATAATTTGCATATGTATTATGTAGGAATTAATACATTTCACATTTAACTTTATCAGTTAAGAGAACCTTAACTGAAAAAAAAAAAAAACAAACCTTAACATTGTCAAACCACTTTAAAATAATTAGTCATATGTCTTAATTTGAGATTTGGCTATAAGATAATTTTCTTAAGTATGAAAATCTTACTACATGGATATATATATATATATTTGCACATGTATTTTACAATAGGTATTAAATATTTAGTGTCTCACTCAGCCTCAATGCCCCTTCATAGAATTTTCGAAAATTAAAAAAATTCCTTTTGGGGTGACTGGGTAGCTTGGTCTATTAAGTTTCTGACTCTTGATTTTGGCTCAGGTCATGATCTCAGGGTTGTGAGATCCAGCCATGTGACAGGCTCCACACTGGGCATGGATTCTGCTTAAGATTGATTCTCTCCTTCTCCCTCTGCCCTCCCAACCCCTCAGCACCTCTCAGAATGCAAACATGCTCTCTGTCTCTCTCTTTAAAAAAAAAAAAAAAATTCCTGAAATGTATTTTTTAAATGAAGTATATATGGGAAAAAATTACATTTGTCTGAGGTAGAAATTCTTTTTCTTTTCCTATTTTTTTTTTCTTTTTCAATCTAGGCAGCCATTTTTTTTCTCCCCTATTGTTATTTAGGGGAAAAAGTAAACTTTAATACTATAAAATCTCATTCATTCTAATTTATCTGGTTTGGAATGCATGTTTAGGTGAGTTTGAATAATATTTGATAAATGACTTCATGAGCATTATGTGAGTAAGAATTCCAGGAGTTTGTGGAACCTACTTGAGAAAATAATTTTAAGGAATCAGTTTTTTTTTTTTTAATGGAATATGAAGTTGTTTTACCCTTTCAATAAAATGAAATTGAAACTTTATATTTTCACTTTAAAAAAAAAAAGATTTTGTTTATTTCACAGAGGGAGATCACAGTAGTAGGCAGAGAGGCAGGCAGAGAGAGCAGAAGGGAACGAGGCTCTCTGCTGAGCAGAGGGCCCCATGCGGGGCTCGATCCCAGGACCTTGGGATCATGACCTGAGCTGAAGGCAGAGGCTTTAACCCACTGAGCCACCCAGGTGCCCCTATATTTTCACTTTTATCATAGTTATCTTTT
This sequence comes from Meles meles, assembly GCF_922984935.1. NCBI lineage: Eukaryota > Metazoa > Chordata > Mammalia > Carnivora > Mustelidae > Meles > Meles meles. The sequence goes on from NC_060072.1 coordinate 34,519,456, forward strand.
ATCAGAACTCTATGTAGCAGTCAAATTCAGGTTTCAAATACTAGAAAGGTTAAAATGGTGAAGTTGCATTTTCTTTAAAGTCTTTTATAATTATACTATATAGAAGTTCAAATATTTTATGAAATATTCAAAATTAGTGTATTCTCTACTGTGACTGTTGAAAATATCATCTATTTTATTTGTTCTTGTCTCTGTAGGTGCATATCTTTTGCCATACTTAATACTGCTACTGGTAATAGGTATTCCCCTTTTTTTCCTGGAACTCTCTGTGGGTCAAAGAATTCGGCGAGGAAGCATTGGTGTGTGGAATTACATAAGCCCTAAACTGGGTGGCATTGGATTTGCAAGTTGTGTAGTAAGTTTCCTAGTATGGTAGATGCCATATAACTTTTACAGGGTTTGTAATTGTGTAGTTTGCATTTAAGTGAAACCTTTGAGTGTATATTTCCATTCAACTCTTTAATCACGTTTTTAAAAAACACCATTGGAGTTTGCGCTAATACACTAACCAAGCTGTAAATATTAATACAGTTCATCTTGATAATGCATGTTCTTAAGATCTAACAGGGACATCTATTTAGAAAAAAAATAATGTGTCCCAAATAAAAATGAAATGAGGAGGATTTTTAATAGGTTAAATGGGGTTTTATGCATTTCATCTTGTTTCAAAGGAAGGGGCATGAGAGGTGTAATGTAATCTCACTATTTTGTTTTGCAGGTGTGCTTTTTTGTGGCTCTCTACTACAATGTCATCATTGGCTGGAGTCTGTTTTATTTTTCTCAGTCTTTTCAGCAACCTCTTCCTTGGGATCAATGTCCTTTGGTGAAAAATGCTTCACACACTTGTAAGACATGTATCTTGTAGTGTTTTTGTATAGAATGATCATAAAGTTGCTAATGAGATTTTGAGTGTTTTTTTTTTTTTTTTTTAAATAAGGTGGAAAAATCTTTCCAAAATTGTCATAACAAGCTTTCCTCACTTTTAGGATTGGCATACTTAGAATGAAGACTGATGCTACCATTTGATTTTACTAGCTCTTCCTAGTTATTTTTATCATGCCATGTGACATTAGGGTAAAACATCATAACCCTTCAGTTGTTAACTTTGACAGTTTTTATTTTGTACATCTTTTTTAAAGATTTTATTCATTTGTCAGAGAGAGAGAGAGAGAGAACACAAGTAGGTAGAGTGGCACATAGAGGCAGAGAGAGAAGCAGGCTCCCCGCTGAGGATGGATCCAGATGTGGGACTCGATCCCAGAACACTGGGATCATGACCTGAGCCAAAGGCAGTGGCTTAACCGACTGAGCCACGCAGGCGTCCCATACATCTTTCTTGACGCCTTACATTTTGGTTAAAATAAGTAAATATAACCTTCAGTTGTAAAATAAGTAAGTCATGGAGATGCAAAGTACAGCATAAGGAAGATAGTAATACTGCAATAATTGTATGGTGACAGGTAGTAACTATACTTATTGTGGCGAACTTAACGTCATGTACAGAACTGTGGAATCACTATCTCGGACACCTGAAATGAATATAACATTCTATATCAAATATATTTCAGTAACACGAGTTTTTTTTTTTTTAAGGACCTGCAAGTAATCATAAAGGATAAAAAAATAAAAATAACGTAAAAAATAGGACAAAAAGAATTTGGATTGAAGTAATTGTTTTTATGCCTTTAGTTCCGTTGTTTCATAGTTTTCCCATCATTTATTTTTAAATCCTAGAATATAAATAAATGACATGTCAAATAAATGACAATTCCTATAGTAGTGATGTCCGGTAAATATAGAATGCAACTCACATATATAGTCTAAAATTTACTAGTAGCCACATTGAAACAAGTAAGAATATTTTTCTAAAATATTAACATTTCAACAAATAGTTAATATAAAAATTATCGATGTACTCATTTACATTATTTTTCTTGGACTAAGTCTCTAAAATCTCCTTTGCAGTTTGTATTTACAGCACATACCGCTTTAGACTAGCTTCATTTCATGAGTCACGTATGACGAGCAGCTACATATCTGACAGCTCTGTCACAGGAAGTCAGTCAAATAATTCTGGGCATGGAAGGGGCTATAAACCTGATGTGCTTCTCTTACTTTGATAAAAAAAAAAGGCTTACACATTCCTATTTCAGAAATGTGTAATAAAAACCACCAGCAAGAATACATGTCTGTGGATTTTTCACAACTTTGCTCAGTTGAGTTTTCACTGTGAATTTAAATGCGTCTCTAGAATAATAGTACTTTCCTAGGAAATGTTAAGGACTGATTTACAGGCTTAGGGGGGAGAAGAAAAATGCCATTACTCTTCCTCCTCTGAAATGATTGTAATATCTTTCTCTCGACAGTTGTAGAGCCGGAATGTGAAAAAAGTTCGGCCACCACCTATTACTGGTACAGGGAAGCCCTGAATATTTCCAGTTCCATTTCTGAAAGTGGGGGCTTAAACTGGAAGATGACCGTCTGCTTGCTGGCTGCCTGGGTTGTGGTTTGCTTGGCTATGATCAAAGGCATTCAGTCTTCTGGCAAAGTTAGTATGCTAGATAGAGCCCCTCCTGCTTCTGCTAACCACCACTCCTGTGTATGGTGCCTGCCTCAGCCTCCCCTAGAAATGTCTGTGGGCAAGCGACAAGGACCATGTCATTCTAGGGAGTTAAATAACGATTGGTGAGAAGGGGTGCTTTAAAAAATGTGTTTAAATCAAAAGAAAGAACATAAAGACGTGTTTTATAGTGAAAGCTAAAGTCGCTCATAATCTTTCCTTATTTCATCAAAGAAATTTTTTGAAATTTTATGTCAATACCTAAAAGATCCGTATTTTTGCTGTTCATTCTGTTGACCTCCGTGTTTCAGTTCACCCGTGATGAAGGTGAGACACAAATAGCAGGGGAACGAGTCCTACAGATCAAGAGAGGAGAGCCTCAGACCGAGGGTGCAGCCCTGCTGGGTCCTGAAGGGGCAGAGCTGGGGCTGAGGCCACTGGCAAGGCCCTGGGGGCAGAGCTCAGTTGGGGAAAGGGGTGGTGGGGCGGACAGGGAGGCACTCTAAGAAGAGGCTTTGCAGCGTAAGAGAGAGGAATTCACATTTTATTGCAATTGTGTTAAAGATCCCTGGAGTGTGTGACTCAGGAATAAGATATTACCAGTAGGGCAGGACTACGCTTGGATGTTTGACTTTAGCACCTAGACGGATGGTCACGCCATTTGCTGAGGCAGAGACGGATGGGGACATCTTTGGGGGAAAGTCAGAAGTCTTTTTCTGGACCTGAAAAGTTGTAGAGACCTATTAGGCTTTCACGCAGAGATGTCAAGGCAGCAGTAAATGTCTGGTCAGGACACCTGCTTTTCTACGATAAACATTCGTGTAACTTTGAGCATGAACACTTGTGAAGCAGGAAGTTAAACGTTGACATTAATTATTCAGAGTCTTAGGATTCTTAACAGGGGCCCGCTCTCTACTCCAGAAGCTTTACAGAATTATAATGGAATTTTGATTAATGAAAAAAAAAAGGACTCTTTTTTTTTTTTTTTTGCTATTGCTGTTGCCTAAAACAAAAGTAGGAATTAGGGAGAAAGTAGCCATTATTTCTCTTAAATTTTGTTTGTTTTGTGAACTAGATGATATAAACACTGTTCAAGTAACATCATACCTGTGGACTATTTTAAAGCAGTGTAAGTAACGGAGGTTCCCTATTTCTCATTATATCTTAAGTAGGATCTTAAATAAGTCACATTCCATTGAGACTAATAAGCCACTCTAATATGATGGCCATACAACGTATTAACAGTACTATTAGTCATGCTATGAAAACAGAGACTGTCAAAATATAGAATAAAACATAATCTTAACTACCGAAAGGAATACAGTCGTTAGTGAGTCTCACTTATATTTACTTCTTTTTTTCTTTGTAGATCATGTACTTTAGTTCTCTGTTCCCATATGTGGTACTTATATGCTTCCTAATCAGAGCACTCCTTTTAAATGGTTCAATTGATGGCATCCGCCACATGTTTACCCCTAAGGTATGTACTGCATTTCTGTTTAAGGCTTATGATCATAAAAGCATTGTTTACTGTTCAAAGGTTCCCACAGTTAGATTTAAAGCATAATCGTTCTAACATATGTATACTAGCCTCTTAAATTATAGCTGTTATGTTAACCAGCCTAGAAAAACCAGGGCTTTTAAATATCTGTAATTATATCCATCCATTTCCAATTTTAAATGTCCCCATTTTAGTTCTAGAGTGAGACAGTCACTATGTGAATTTGAAAAATTCCTTTTATAGTAAATCAACTTTTGATTTTATACACTGATAAATTTTAGGACTTTTCCATCTTTTTTAAAAAGATTTTTTTTTGTTTATTTATTTTATTTATTTGAGAGAGAGTGAGAGAATGTGAGCCAGGGATGGGGGTTGCAGAGGGAAAGGGACAAGCCTACTCAGCGCTGAGCAGGGAGCCTGCCTTGATGCTTAGTCCCACATGATCTGAGCCCAAATCAAGAGTTGGACACAACTGACTGAGCCACCCAGGTGCCCCAGGACTTTTCCATCTTTTCTCCTCTTCCTTCTCAATGTCAGTGATTATTAACTTTTAGTAATTGACCCCTTTGAAAAAAACGATAATAAGTTCTTCTTACCAGAGAAACATAATGAACGTATTTATTTGTTTAACATCTCAGAAGGTTGACAGAACGCCTAAGAGTCATGAACCCAGGCTAAGAAGGCTTCTGTACTCTAAATCCTGTCTCAGAGAATATCCATGTTCTTGTTTTGAGTTTTGTGCCTCCTAGAATAATAATTACAGTAGTGAGTTTGGGAAGTTTTGTAATCTTTGTAAATGCATATACATTTCAGAAAAGTTCTCATTAGGCTCCACAAAAGGTTCAGAGTTTATGTTCTCTCATCCATCTTAGAGCTGAACTCAATGCTGGGCACCTTGGACCTGCTTATTAATCAGTCCTCCTGGACTTGGTATAGTGATTTGGCAGAAAACAAAAACAAGTTTTGAGGTATAGATACATTTAGTCACTCACTGAAATGAAGTTAACACCTCATTAGTTCACTAACACTATTATAGGCAGACATGGAGTTGTAAAGGTAAGGTTTCAAAATTAGTTCAGAAACTGGAAGTTACCTGAAGGGTGATTGTGCAGCCAGCATCATGCTGTGGGATTTGGGCAGAAATTAGCTTTCCTGGAATTCTTTGTCACTCCTGGCAGCTGCCTGGATACTATGTAAAAGAGGCTGTGTTCTTTGGGTATCAGGTTTCAGCTTAGTGTTCATTCTCTACTAGCAAAAATGCTGCCACTGGTATCTGATTTTCTTGGCTAATTCAAAAGTCTGGGGTTAGCATTTAGAGTTGTTGGAACTCCTCAGTGAATTGCTCGTTAAGATATATAGACTTCAGCTTGCATTAGAATTTAAATTGGCTTTAAATGGGCCACATTTATGGATGAAAAATATTTATATTGTAATATCTAAAAGATTGCTGATTTTAAAACAACCAGCTTTGGTATGAACTTCTGGAATATCACCTTATATAAGTTGGCAATTGCTTGTGACATAATTCTAAATATTTGTTTTAAATAGCTATCTTAGGATTCAGCTACTTTGATATGACACTTTTACATGGCCCCATATTTAAAACTGTGGCATTATTGACATTTTAACTTGGGACTAGGAATCACTATTAAAGTTAATTCGTTCCTCAGCTCACTTTTCATTGACTATAGATAAAATTCTGTGTTAGGTCATAATAACGATAAGTTTTCAATTACTTACTTTCAATTTCAATTTCAATTACTTTCAAATACTGGGTGGTATTTCAGTTACCACCCAGGTGCCCCTCAATTACTTTCTAATTTACATTGTTTGTCCAAGGGAGAAAGTAAAGCACACAAACTATCCGCAAAGCAGAGAATGGAGATTTAGTTCCCAAATTGGAAGGAAGCCGAATAATGACTTTAGTAAATGGGTGTTGCCTGCCATCTAGTGGTTAAAGTAGAGAGAGATAGTTGAGTGTATTTGAGATCAGTATTAATGATAGAATGGTAATGTAGCAACGCGATCAACAAACAGTATGCATATTTCAGTTAAATTTTAAGAAATTATAAATATAGTTGTGATTATGTTTGATGTCTGCCTATAATAACACTATTATAATATTATATAATATTCTATTATATTCTATTTTGGTAACAGTCACTAAAACTGATAAATTGAACTGAAATTGGGCAATATATCCTAGTAACTAATAACAGAAATAATTAAATCCTAGTAACTAAATTCGAACAAAAAAAAAATCCTAACATTTGAGAAAATGTGCATTTTGGAGTCTACTTTGATTCATATTTCCTCTCAACCCCAGAACTGTTGTGTAACTTTAAGCAGGTTAAAGGTTCAGATAATGGTAACAACAAATTTCATTGATTGTTTTGAAGATTAAATGAAATAATCCATACAAAGTCGTTATCAGTATTCCTTCCAGTACAGCCCATATACATCAACAATTATTGAACACTTAGAGTGTGGTAGAGAATGCGATAGACTGCCATATGGCTTGGGAGTGCCCGTCTTCAGTTGAAGAAGCTGAAACTCAGGGAGAGCTACCCCTTACTCGAGATTACACCATTTACAGGTGATTAAATGGCAGACTCAGGATCTGAAACTGTGGAACTCATCTTCTTAGCCACATTTGACATTGCCCCCAGTGAAGGCAATCTCATTGCAATAGTAAAAAGAGATAAAATACCAATTTAGACACTTTAGTTACTCAAATCAAACCTGTTTATTGACATCTGGGTCAGATATGGCTAATATTAATTGTTCCATTTAAAAAGTTGGATTATGTACAGTGATAATTGTCCAAGAAGTAAAGCAGAGTTCCTTGAAATATATGTTCAGCACAGGTTCAGAACTGTAGATGTTTGACTCCAAAAGGGTCTTAGAGATGATGAAGTTGAAGTGCTTCAATTTTCAAAGAAAAAGCTCTCAGAGAACTATTGAAAGGAATGCCTAATACATACGTGAATATGTGAAGTACAAATAGTCAACTCTCCCAAGCTTATAATCTGCTTATTATCTGCCTTGACTATTAGACTACCCCCAAAACGCAAAACGTAGGGTGTTAGGTAAATAATTAGATTTTATTGGTAATTAACTTATTTCGCTTTGGAAAGAAAACAAAGACTTAAATAGGAAATGATTTGAAGATAGTTAATTTTAAAATAGTCCTTTTGATTTGTTTTAAAGATAACTTAAACATTCCTCTAGAAGTAGAAAGTCTCCATTTGAGTAAAATCTCCATCTACACGATTGTCTTTAGTTTTTCTTACTCATATTTCTTGTCTCACTAATAAGTGAAAACTTTGTTATTTTTACTAAGAACAGATTATTCCCCCAGTTTCAATAAACTTTGGGTGCATAAATATCATTATGATATATTTAGATAGTAGAACTAATTCCGTGTAGATTTTTCTGAAGTACTATTTTGCAGCTGACTTCTATTATGTTTAATTTTAAACAGCTTGAAATGATGCTGGAACCCAAGGTCTGGAGAGAAGCTGCTACTCAGGTGTTCTTTGCCTTAGGTCTGGGATTTGGTGGCGTCATCGCCTTTTCAAGCTACAACAAAAGAGACAACAACTGCCACTTTGATGCTGTTCTGGTGTCCTTCATTAATTTTTTTACATCCGTCCTGGCAACATTGGTGGTGTTTGCAGTTCTGGGCTTTAAAGCAAATGTCATAAATGAGAAATGCATAGCAGAGTATGAATATTAATTTCCTTTAGCTTTTGATGGTATAATTATATAAAAAGTATTACCCCCCACCAGACCCATAGATGTTCATTCATCATGTTGTTCTATTTTTCAGAAATTCCAAAATGATCGTAAGATTTTTGAAAATGGGCAATATTAGTAAGGATATTATTCCTCATCATATCAACCTTTCATCCGTTACTGCAGAAGATTATCATTTAGTTTATGACATCATTCGAAAAGTGAAAGAAGAAGAATTTCCTGCTCTTCATCTCAATTCCTGTCAAATCGAGGATGAGCTAAATAAAGTGAGTAGCCTCTGTTTAAGCAATACAGTAATTATCACTCGGGTAAAATACACATTATCCAGAAGACTTCTTTTAGGAAAATGACCTTTCAAATGCCGGTGGAAGATTATGCTCTTTCAAGATTCACATTTTTTATTTCAGAGAACATACTTTTAAAGTTTTTATTTTAATTCCAGTTAGTTAACATGTTGTGAATTTAAGGAACAAAACAAACAAGTAAAGAAGAAAAAATGAGAGAAATCAAAAGAATGTACTTAAATTATAAATATTTCCTTTACTTTAAAAAGCCTTCTCACTGATTCAGCTGTCAAATTACAAAATACGAATATAAATTGATTTTTGTCATAGAAAATGAAATTAGTCTGATACTTTTCCTGGTCTGATTTTTTTTTTTTTAAGATTTATTTATTTATTTGTAGAGAGAGAGAGAGAGAATGCGCGCGAGAGAGCTAGCGGACAGGCGGGCAGAGTGGCAGGCAGAGGCAGAGGGAGAAGCAAGGCAAGGAGCCCGATGTGGGACTCAATCCCAGGATGCTGGGATCATGACCTGAGCCGAAGGTAGCCGCTTAAATGACTAAGCCACCCAGGCGTCCCTCTGATCTTTAATACAAAATTTAAATTATGACTATCATTTTTATATTGCACAATTATTTGGACACATAACTGATATTTAGCCATTTTAATAGTTATGTTTGACGAGTCACGATTAACTCCTTTTCTTTAGCTAAAAAAATTTTATTTTAATTTACTTTATTATATAATAAATTTATATAATTTATTTACTTTATTTTAATAAACATGAAACAGGTGAACATTAATAAGTGTTACTGTATTGGTCATTGCCCTTTTGCTCTATTGCCAAAAAGGAAATATAATGGAGAAAAGTGTACACTATACATAAGACAAAACATAAAGACTCACGTGCAGGAAGTTATGGATGGAGCTATCATAAAAATCATAAAAATTTTGAATTCAAAAGAATTCAAAAATAAAGAAAAATTTACTTACTAACTTCGCCTTTAAAGTTTTTGTTCTTTTCCTTTTTAAATTCTGGTCTATCTGTTGTTTTTATGAAATAACACAATCAACCTTTCTTTTGAGGCAGTTTCTCAGGAGACAGCATGCTATCAGCCTATCTATTTCCAGTAACTGCCAAGCATTGTTCTGAGCATTCCCTCCCCTCTGTGACTGATATATATGGCCATCCCTTAATACTGCTCAGTACTAATGTTGCTGTTTTGTATCATTTACAGGCTGTTCAAGGGACTGGTTTAGCTTTCATTGCCTTTACAGAAGCCATGACACATTTCCCTGCCTCCCCCTTCTGGTCAGTGATGTTCTTCCTCATGCTGGTAAATCTAGGGCTTGGCAGCATGTTTGGAACCATTGAAGGGATCATCACGCCTGTTGTGGACACTTTCAAAGTGAGGAAAGAAATACTTACTGGTGAGTTTTTAAGTATTTGACTTCTCATTGAGCTGATACAGTCCATTTTCTCTTGGTGGAAGGTCACAGATGGAAATGGAAAGTGTTTTGTTAATGCCCAGTTATTAATATGTATTACTATTATTTCTTATTTTATTTCTATGTTATATACAATGTAAATGATAGATTCAATGTGTATTATATTATTTATTTGTGATTACTTATTATATTACTTTTTATTAATAGTAATGTCACTATCATGAATCTATCATGAATAGAATGAAGTCACAGAATATCTAATTTTGTAAATGAAACAAGTAATTATTTTTAAAATTTCAGATCCAATATTCTTTTTCCAAAAAGTGCATCATTGAAATTGATAAACGCATGTTCAGTTCTCATATAAAATTGCCCTTGTAGCCTACTAGTAGTTAATATCTAGGAAATAGTAGGAAAGAAAATAAAATAATCAATATTGACAGTTATTATAAGTCCAATCTGCAAGCAATTATTAAGGTACCAGTTTTGGGGGCTCCTGCGTGGCTCAGTTGGTTGGGTGACTGCCTTTAGCTTGGGTCATGATCCCAGGGTTCTGGGATCAAGCCCCACTTTGGGCTCCCTGCTCTGCAGGGGAGCCTACTTTTCCTTCTCCCACAGCCTGCCGCTCTCCCTGCTTGTGCTCTCTCTCTGTCAAATAAATAAAATCTTAAAAAAAAAAAAATGAAATTCCATTTCGTACTGCACCACCCTTGCATTTGAAGGATATAAGAGAAATTATAAAAGAGAGATATAGGAGAGCCTTGTCTCCAAAAATAATAGTACTGATCACAAAACCAAATCTGGTACATAAGACTTACACCATGTAATATACTGATAAATGGCATAGTAGCGATTTAACATGTTACAGGAATTAAGACGCTGTGAGGGTCATCTGAATATGTGATGGAACTATCAGTGAATGGGATGGCAGTTGAATTGGAAAGGGGGAAGAGTCTTGCAGTGGTCAGAGAAGAGCTTTAATAATAGCTTTATTTTAACATATATAAGCAGAGATAAAGGGAACAGTTAAGTAAGCCAGCCAGACCAGAGTGCAGCATAGTGTTGGCAAGTGATGCAAAAACAAATTGGGAAATATTTCTATATCTGTATCTATATCTTTATGATATTGAATGCTGGGCGGTAGTATATAGATCCTCAAAGTTCTGTTTTTAGCTCTGAAAGATTTAGTAATAAATTATGTCTGTGTAAATAACCTTCAAAATACGTATCTTTATTAATTACCACTCTGCTAAGTTTGTGCATGTGTGTGTAAAACAATTTCAACAGTTTGTTGAATACTTATGTCTTAATATCCTCTACTCAGCTGGACATTAAGTGGGAAACTTCCTTATCTTCTCCCCAAAAAGGCAGTCTCCACTTCTGAAGTTCCTATTGAATTCAAGGCTACAGTATCCCGCCTGATGTGCGTACTACATAGCATCTTTGCTGCTTTCCTCATCTTTGCCCCATATCTAAACCCTCCTATAATAAGAGGGCTTGCAAAAGTAAGGGAACAGCGACAGCATAGTGGGAAAAAACACACAAGGTAGTATTTGGTGAACCCCACTGGAGACCCTGTTTGGTCAGAACAAAGGGGAACGTCCTCTCTTTTCCCATCACCTGTCTCTGGGATCACGTCTATACATAAAGTCATATTTCGCAGTGATGAAACGTTCCTCCATCACCTTGGCCAGATGTGCTTTCGTCTTCTCTGATAGTACAGTAGGACTTAGATAAGTAACTTACTTACCAACCTTTTACTCTCAAACCTCCAGCAAATCTCTTACTATCTATACCAACTAGAATATGCTTTCTTCATGTTCACCATGTACCACAGTGTAAGTAGGCGAGAGTGAACGTGACACAAGCCAATGGTTCAAGCCCTGTCGCTTCTATCCTGAGACTTTGTGTGCCATACATGGGGACAAGCATTTAAATATTTCCACATGTGACAGACTCCAAGTAACTGTTACTTTTCCTTCTCTACATTGTATGTTTATGTATAACATCCATTTATATATGATGGGACTCATACTACTAGCATTGTGCTTAAGAGATGGAGGTGATGACTTCACTTAACCCGTACTTACGAGACTATTAGGGAACCGCCATGTGATTGAACCCAAGGATGTCTGTTTTCTCCCCTCCCAAACAGCCAGTACCTGCTCTGCTACTTTTACATCTCTGCTTAAAGGTGGCTAAGAAATAGAACACAGTCATTTTGTATTAGTTATTTATTTAAAAAAAAAAACAACTTTTTACTTATTTATTTGACAGAGACACGGCGAGAGAGGGAACACAAGCAGGGGGAGTGGGAGAGGGCAAAGCAGGCTTCCCGCTAAGCAAGGAGCCCGATATGGGGCTCAATCCCAGAACCCTGGGATCATGACCTGAGCCGAAGTCAGACGCCCAACAACTAAGCCACCAGACACCTCTCATCTTTTATTTTTGAAAGCTTCTCTACTAAAGTGTGTGAGAGAACAGAGTCTCACATAAATATAGGAATATTATAGAAATCTCTTTAAGCTCTTACAGTAATAGTAGCTGGTCAAAGGTCACTTTCTTACAATGGATTCATATTAAATATGGGGCTAAATCCAGGAAACTCCCAATGTATTATATTGCATAGTATCAGGAAAGGTGTTGCCTGTTTTTATCATGGACAAGTTATAAAAATGAAGACCACAATGATTGCATGCCATAACTCATAATTAAATTTAAAAGACTGGACTTAATAAAAAACTTAATTTTTTCATCTATTTCTTTTGTACAGTTATCTGTTGTCTTCTGGCATTTTGTATCGGCCTGATATTTGTGCAACGCTCTGGAAATTACTTCGTTACAATGTTTGATGATTATTCTGCTACACTGCCTCTGCTAATTGTAGTTATTTTGGAGAATATTGCTGTATCCTTTGTTTATGGCATAGATAAGTAAGTATATTTGCTTTTAAGCATTCATTTTTCATCTCTGTATTGGGAAGACCAATTATATCTTTTTCATTTAGAAGAGGAGGTAAATGACTAGAGGGAAAAAGTCTTTGCAACAAAATCAAATCTTTTGTATGCTCTTCTTTGTTCAATCCTTTTTAGTAAAGTATATTCCCCTATTAGGTGATTAGATAGAATTGTGCAGATGGCAATATAATCTCGGATTCTGAAGTTTTGATTTAATTCTAGTTATTAAATAGTAACTTCCAGGATCTAGTGAGTAATGGCTATGCTCCAAAAACCTTGTTAAATTGTTTTAGGTTATTATTATTGTCCATATTTCACATTTCTCAGGCTTATGAGATACCCCATGTGACTTGCTCATCACCTGGGCAGAGGCACACCTGGGATTCATAGCTGTCTCTGCTTAACTTTAAATCCTGCCTTCCTAATTACTTTGCTAATCTCTTTTACGGGAGGAATTTTATTTTATTATTATGGTACATAATGCCTTATTTTATTATGCTACATAACGTCCTACGTAGCAGGTCAGTTTTGGGAAATGATCTATCTTGCTCTGAGGCATGTGTGGCATTTAGTATGCACAAACTTCATGTTCATGTGGAGTCATTACTTGAACAACTAGATGCCTAAACCTCTAAATTATATACCTGCTTGATGTGAAAAGTATATATACTTGGAGTGAAATGAGGCGCTAGAGTAATCTCAGAAGAAAAATGTTACTGGAGGTTTTGTACACTATTTTTAAAAATTGTTGGCGTTAGTTAACATATATGGACTAAGGCAATAAGATTGGCAGGCTTATTAGAGGTCTGTGTGAAGGACGAATGTGTTGCATGGAGACCAGAGTTCTCTTAAACAACATAGAGAATGTTACTGGTATTGAATGAGCTTTGTGACAAGGTTGGTGAGTGTTTTTATTAGTGTCAAAAGCTCCAGGCAAGGAAGGGGAGGGAGACTTACTTTTAATAATCATGTACTATATGGCAATAGAAATAATAGCTGTTTGATGTACATTAAATCTGAATCCTCATAAAAATACCCTGTGGTAACTATTATCATCCATATTATAGGTGGAAAATTGGCCTTGCTTGTACAGGAGAACAAGTGTATTAGTTATAGAGCCAGGATTGTAATTTAGACCTTAATTTCAAAATTAGGTATCTCTATACTCTACCAAGATATTCCTAACTCCTAACTTGAACTGTGTTGGAATTTGGTATTATTATTGGACTGATCTGTGGATCAATAAGGTCATAATTTAGATTTCCATTTACACAGTTTGTAATTTACAATAGGCATAGTACAAATTATCTCTTTTTAGTAGTTGATGTCTTTGAATAATAATAGTTAACAACAGCAGAAGTGATACTACTACCAATGGTAGTTATTAAACTGATATCTATTAAATTCCTACGATCTGTGCACCTATTAAATTCCTACTGTATATGAGGTAATGTACTCTGCATACATTGCCTACGAGCCTAACAATAACCTTCCATGATAGAAAACTCTTTTTTGAAAATGCCAAAAAACTGCTCTGCCATTTTTTAGTGTATATCTTAGTGTCTCAAAAAACAGGAAAATTTATTTACTTGAATATGGTCAAATCTTAAGAAAAAATGTTTTTGAAAAGAGGAAAGGAGCAGAATAGGTCCCTGCAGACAACAAAAGCACACAAGCAAAATCGATGGAAAACTAACTATATTTCAAAAATGAGTTGAAATATATTTTTCAAGAAGAAAAAGAATAGCATATATCAGTTGTTTAAAAATCAAGAAATATGAGAATTAGAGAAAAGGGAGATTTGAAAACAGGTGATAGAACTCAGGAAATGTGAATAAGAATGTGAATAATAATATTCAGAAATGATGATCGGATTAAAAACACAACAACAATAAGCACAATGGCTAGTTCCACAAGAATTAGAAGCTAGAAAGGAGGAATAATTTTTTTAATCAAAAAATACTTTTTTTAATCAAGAAGAAATACCAGGGGCGCCTGGGTGGCTCAGTCGTCGGGCGTCTGACTTGGGCTCAGGTTGTGAGCCGGGAGTCCTGGGATCAAGTCCCATCGCAGGCTTCCTGCTCAGCAGGGAGTCTGCTCCTCCCACTCCCCCTTGCTCACACTCTCTCACTATCTATCTCTCTCTCAAATAAATAAACTCTTTAAAAAGGAGGAGAAATAACAAAGGAGTTAAGAAAAGGAATAGGAACAGGAGTTAAAGATGACTCCACATGTGTACAACAATAAAGTTCTCTAAAAACAGTGGCCAGAGCAATACTGAATGCTGTAATTGAAAAACTTGCCTGAAATAAGTGACAACCTGGATGTTGAAAGGGCACATGATACACTTCGAAAAATAGACATAAGCCAACACCCGGACGTAGTCTAGGCTCTTACTTCAAGACAAAAAAAAAAAAGGGAAAAAAAATAAAGAAAAAAGTCCATCCAAGCAAAACGCTAACTAACAAAACAGTCAAAATTATTTATGAGGGAACAGTCTGATAGTCAACAAACTTTGTGTAACAATATTAGGTAGTTAGAAATATTTACAACTCTCAAGGAAAGAAACATAAGCGACAGGCTTTTCAACCGGCAACTCTCACGTTCAAGCATAGTGGCCAGAGACAGACAATTATGAACATACGAGAAATTAGGAAATAGAGTTACTATGAGCTCTCTGGAAGTTTCTGCTAGAGAACTGTCTTTACACAACAAAATTATCTACTGGAACATTGGTGCAAGCACTGGTGGGTGGGCGGTGATTATCTCTAGACAAACAATGAGGGATATAGACCACTATGTAATGACTATGCCTTGTCAGTATTAACGTAATATACCTGAAAGGGTGAACTTTATTTCACGTAAATAACACCATAATAACCTTACTTAAAACAACAACATAAGCCTAATAGTTACTAGGTCTAAGTACTAATCTACAGGAAGTAGGAGGATCAGATGTGCTTGTGAAGCAACACTGTGTGGATGTAATAGCAAAATCCAGACTCTGGGATTCCTATGGTATAAAGTGTCCAGCCGATTGAATAAAAAAATTGGAAGAAACAAAAAAGACATGTGAGAGGAACGTAGAGATGAACAAGGAGTTTGAGAAATACATCAGTCAGTTGCAGTGTGTGGACCTTCTTCCAATTTAAACAGACGATGACAAGAAGTGAAAGTTTACATTATGTAAGCACTGATTGGAAACTGGATGTCTTTAAGTAATTATTGCTAAGTAAAAAAAAAGACACAAGGAATTTTTTTTTTTTTGGATAATATTTTTCCATTTTATTTATTTTTTTCAGCGTAACAGTATTCATTCTTTTTGCACAACACCCAGTACTCCATGCAAAACGTGCCCTCCCCATTACCCACCACCTGTTCCCCCAACCTCCCACCCCTGACCCTTCAAAACCCTCAGGTTGTTTTTCAGAGTCCATAGTCTCTTATGGTTCGCCTCCCCTTCCAAATTTTTTTCACAAGGAATTTTTTAAAAAAGATTTTATTTATTTATTTGACAGAGAGAGGCACAGCAAGAGAGGGAACACAAGCAGGGGGAGTGGGAGACGGAGAAGCAGGCTTCCCACCAAGCAGGGAGCCTGATGCAGGACTTGATCCCAGGACCCTGGGATCATGACCTGAGCCCAAGGCAGACGCCCAATGACTCAGCCACCCAGGTGCCCTGACACAGTGAATTTTTAATGTATTGTGAATATTGTGTTTATAGAGTAGAAAGTCATCAGTGGGAGGCTTTTCAGAAATTGGTTTAAAGATTTTATTTTTTGTGTGAGAGAGAGCATAGGTGCAGAGAGGTGGGGAAGGGGCAGAGGGAGCAGCAAGATCCCCTGCTGAGCAGGGAGCCTGATGCAGGACTCAATCCCAGGACTCTGGGATCGTGACCTGAGCTGAAAGCAGGAACTTAACCCACTGAGCCACCCAGACACCCTTCAGCAATTGGTTTAAGAGGGCTTTCACTAAACAAAATTCACAGTACTTAACTGTTTACATTTTACTTTATAAGTGTTCTTAATTTATAAGTCATCTCCCAATATGATTTTTTGATTCTGTATAAATGTCATAGGGTATCTTAGCTAAACCCTTGTCAAACTGTTGATATAATGCACATTTTTAAAGTATAGAAAAATTGACTCGAGGCATAATTAAGTGCTTTCTTTTTATTTAGATTTGTGGAAGACCTGAAAGATATGCTGGGCTTTGCTCCCAATAGATATTACTACTATATGTGGAAATACATTTCTCCTCTAATGCTATTGTCACTGCTAATAGCCAGCGTCGTGAATATGGGATTAAGTCCTCCTGGCTATAATGCATGGATTGAAGATAAGGTAAAATAGAAAATAAGGAAGTTAGATGAAAAATATATGTAAAATATTATTTTAGGGGTTTTTGTCTTTTGCTTTCTTCATACTATATTTTCTGCTTAATGAATGGTGTTGTTTTTAATGCAAGGATCTTGAGATTTATATTTTGTTTGGCCCCAGCCATGCATGATTTGTTACAGATTGAAGATTTTTTTTAATACGTGAGAAACGGACTTGGTTCTCACCAAGTAGCTGTGTTTATGTCACCATAGATGAACCAATAATTATGGGGCCTTTGACCCTAGAAAACATATTGCACAAACCACCAGGAATATTTTTCCTGTATAAACTAATGAAATCATATCCTAGATACTATATAACAAGAACTTATGCATTAGCCATGAAGGCATAACTGAAATAAATATTGAAGGAAATATATTAGCAATGACAATTTCAATTTCTGTTTTCAGGATGCATTAGCTACATCATAATAAAGATACATATTGATTGTTATAAAATCCAAATGCTTATATTTTCAAAAAATTATTTGTTTTTATTAACATACAGTGTATTATTTGTTTCAGGGTACAGCTCTGTGATTCATCAGTCTCACATAATTCACAGCATTCACCATTGCACATACCCTCTCCAATGTCCATCAGCCAGCCACCCCATTCCTCCAGAGTGCTTATTTTTCAGAGATATCTCTGACCTTGAACTGTTCTATGGTCAATAACTCTATATAACAACTAAATTCATGACTGGGGCGTTAGCAAGTCTGTTAACCTTCACTGTAGCCGTTGGGGCCAGGTGTGCTTCAAGATTTAGATTTTCAGATTTTAGAAAGACAGTGTGACCCATGTGATTTAACGACTGAGAGCAGTGCTCATTTCTATTTCTCAGCGTTCTGCAGGTGAACTGGGTCATTCTTCTCTAGGTTTTACTTGAGCTAACTCCTACAGTTGACTGAACTCAGAGGGCCGGTCACTCTCTTTGTAATCTTTCATTCTTGGCTTCTTCCTAGCATAATGGACTCAGGGCAACATCCCACGGAATAGAGGCAGAACTCGCAAGGCCTGTAAAGCCTCGCCTTTAAAGTTGATTGATGTCACTTCTGCAGCATTCTGTTGGTCAGAGCATATCACAAGATTCTTTGCTTATAGACCTGAGACAAATATAATTTTTTTTCATGTACTTACAGAGCAAGATTGTCAATAATGATTTTTTTTGGGGGGGGCTTTCACAGGCATCTGAAGAATTTCTGAGCTATCCAACATGGGGACTAGTTGTCTGTATCTTGCTGATGGTCCTGGCAATACTCCCTGTCCCAGCCGTCTTTGTCATTCGTCACTGCAACCTAATAGACAACAGTTCTGGTAATTTAGCATCTGTGACCTATAAGAGAGGAAGGGTCCTGAAAGAGCCTGTAAACTTAGAGGGAGATGATGCAAGCCTCATTCATGGGAAGATATCCAGCGAGATGTCATCTCCAAATTTTGGTAAAAATATTTACCGAAAACAGAGTGGATCACCTACTCTGGACACTGCTCCCAATGGACGATATGGAATAGGGTACTTGATGGCAGATATGCCGGATATGCCAGAATCTGACTTGTAGCTGGGAGGAAAATACCAGTGGGCTCTATTTGGTTCATTGTTATCAATGAACATTGGCTCTACTAAGAGAAGCATTAGGCTTCACTTACCAGAGGGCGATCTCAGGTGTTCCTTGGCTGTGATCTTTAATCCTAAGTACATGTAAATTCAACTAGAGCATTCCTTCGGATTCTTCGGTTTACATTTGCGCAGAAAGAGTTGCAGACAGAGCTTATAGTGACTGAGGTCCAGGCTTGTCAGAATTTTTAAAAATACTTCTGGTGTTTTTTCAAGCATTTCTATCTCAAAAGAAAAAAAAAAAACACAGGTGTTACCTCAGTTTCTAATAATTTCTGGTTTAATAATATTGGCATTCAAAAATGGCATAATTTAAAATTTACGTTTGCCTTGAGGGTAACTCCCAGTATTACAATGAACAGTTCTGTAAGTTGGTGCCTCTAAGACACTTCCGTGAATATATTGTGTAGATAGGCTGTACTTATTTTGGTAGTATTGATACCTTCTTAGGCAATTAACTGAAGAAAACTGCAAAATATTTTCTTATGTAATAGCTGTATAGAGCAATAGTATCAAAGAATAAGAAGGCACTAATGCTGGATGACAGTTTAGATTCGAGGGTGACTGGGGATCATGTGGGCGATGGTTGTATATTTTGTGTAAAATATATGTGTGAAAATGATCTAAGAATGAGTCACTCAGCACTCTCAAGAGTTATGCAGATTCTGCATTTTCCTATGCCATGTGCCTAAAAACCTACTTGATATTTATTGTGGTTTCAAGATTACTCATAGTATATTTATATATACTTGCAATGTATATAGATGTATATTAGTACTCTACGTACTGATTTGAAAACTTGAAGCAAGATGGCATTTTATTTCCTATCTTTCTGTTTTGCTTCTGTTTTATGCAAATATAAATCCTTTTTTAAGTGATTGTTAAGATTGTATGGCATTACATTTTAAGCTACAAATAAATGAAGTTAAAAATGATGTTTGTTTTCTACACTGATTTTTCTTGTATCACCTGAGTTGGATTGTCTTGCATTTCAGCCAGCACTTAGGCATTGCATAATAATTAATCATCGCATTCCAAGAGGGATTAATAGATTGATTAATAGAGTTACCACCACTTCAGAGACAAAAGGGAAGCAGAGTACTATGACTGAATGGTGTTCTAACGTAGTCTCACAGTTCTTGAAAAAGTAGTCTCCTAGGAGACCATGTGTACAGTTGACTGCTTGTGGCGTCAGTATTGTGTCTGAAGTGTAAGAAGTTATGATAATTTCTCTTTTATGAAACTGTTGGCATCTATGAAAGTGGATGAAGCAGAACTCCAGCTGACTCCCATCTCAGTAAATGGCTTTTATTTATAACTGTCCCACTGCTATATTAGTCACATTTAAATAATCACGATGAATACAGCAGCAAAATAGGGGAGGTTAGTACACACACCATATCCATTAATGTATTTTTGGCCAAATATGTTTGGTCTGCTAGAGACATATGTTAGCAGACTACATCACAGCATTTAAAATATAATTCCACTGGTGACTACAACTTTTGGTTTTGTTTTTACATAGTAATACTATATTTTGTATCATTTAAGATTAAAAAAATATTCATTGATAGGCAATGTGTGTACATTTCACAAAGCTCAGAAATTATAACAATTTGGTGTAGAGTGAATTTCCCTCCCAACATTTCTCCTAGCCACCCAATTCCATCCTTAAAGGCAACCACCATTACCAGTATCTTATGTATCCTTTTGGCAATGTTCTGTGTATATGTATCACACAAATAACGGCATTCTGTGTTCTGTCTTCTGGATCTAACTTATTATCTCTGTATCCTGGACATTGTTTCATGTGAAGCCACATAGATCTGCCTCATTATTTCAGAAGTTGAAGGAATAAATTTTATTTTTGGGTTGAAGCAATATTTTTTATAAGTTTCCACAACATTAAAAAGTCTGTAGCAAATACTTACTTTACCTGCTGGCCTTTAGCTAATCATGTCGAAAGACTGTCCAATAGCACTATCTCTCTTGGCTCCTTCTCACCATGGGCTCTTAATCTACAGAATGGTTACCTGCCTTCAACTGGCAAATGGTTTTCCTTCCTTCTATTCACACAGTAATGTGAAGCATGCAGGAATCCTGTGAGATGGAAGAGAAGCCAAATTTTTCCTAATGCCCTTACGTGGCCAATGAGACAACCAGAGAGTGAAAAGAACAAGGTCTTCTCTCCTTTCTGCTTATTTAGTCAGTTCTTCAGCTTTTCATTCATTCACTCATTTGCTCCCCTTTCTTTGAGTATCTCTCCACCAAGAATTTACCCTATTCTTAGTACTAAGCCAAGGCACTATTGTAATTTGTGTGAACCATTCATTTTTATCCTATTTTTCTCCTCTTTGTTAGGGAGACCCCTCTTCCACCCTTTCCCAGGCAGTGTAGTATTTAATCAATAAACTTTAGTGCACATGAGCTATACCTGTTTTGTATTATTTTCCACTACTTTTGTAAACTCTGGCCTAAATTGTACCTGGATATAACGTAGTCAAATGTTGTCTACCTTCAAATGGAAAGGAGGCTGGGGAGTGTGAACACTCTGTTCACAGTGGGTAAAAGTAAGGGGAGAAGAAGTACTCACTGTTAGGTATTTGAATCATAAGGTGGGAGTCTAGTTGTTTCGGGCAACAAAGTCTTAGGATATGATTTTATGAAAGCATTTTTTCATTTCCATGTGTTTATGTGTATGTGCATTTTTTAAAGGAAAGAGTTACTTTCATTATTGAATCTGGACAAGTGATCCAGAACGTTTTAGATTAAAATGCAGTGTTTCTTAACTATAATTATGCTTTAGAGTTTCTTGTGATCTTTTTAGAGACGTATTTCCAACCTAGTTAATGTGAATTCTTTTGGGATTGGATGCAGGACATGACTTTTTTTTTTAAACTTACTCTAATGTGCACTATTGGTTAGGAACCGTGGGTATGAAGGAGATGAAAAGAAGGACAAGTAAATATGAACTCTAATTGTCTTCAATCAAGCAGAATGAAAATGAAGATGCTGCAATTGTGATAACTGGGCAGAAAAATAATTTAGGTGGATAGAAGTTGGAAATCATAATTTAAAAAATGCTTTGAAAAGTAAAATATCTTTCTCCTTTTGAGACTATTCAGGTCACTGCTTCCTGAACACTCCCCCCAAAAGACCCATATCTGTGTCGATTAAATATGAATAAAATAATACCAAATATATGGGTTTTCCCATAAATTTTAGTTGTAAACTTTTTAAGCTGTAAAGTTTTGACAGGAAAAAAACCCCATAAAACTCTAGAAAACTACTGGAAATATTTAAGATAACACTTTCCATAAGCTAGTCATTACTGAGTATAACATATTACTTTCATAACCAGCACTGAAGTAAAGTGTTTCATATGTTGTTTTTCATCAAATGACTGACTTCAAAATTGGCTGATTGTCTACTTACTCAGACGTATGTTCCCACCTAAAACATTGCCTATGGAATGCCTATCATGTGGAGGTAAAAAGAAGAAAAAAAGACTGGGATGTTTTCTTGTCCTAAAAAGTCAATGACCTCTGGGTTCTGCTCTTGCTTTAACACCCCTGTCATTCCTAGAGCCACCTTCAGATACACACCAGACCACCACCACAACCATCAATAGCAACAACAAAAAAACCCACCATGAATAGCAAAAACCATGCCCTGTAGGACCCATGCAATGAGGACTGTGGTGCCATGTAAGTATAAGGAACCAGTCCCTGGAGATTAGTGGTGGTAGCCCAGCTGCTCTCCGTCCTCAGCCCTACTCCGCCCCATGGCCTTTTCAGAATATACTCTTACCTCACATAGTAAGGAAGATAAAGATTTTAGAAGAGAGTGGCATTTACGTTTCTGAGAATACAATTTTCTTTAGAAAAAAGCCATTCAAAGAGTTGCAAAAATATGTCATTTTGCTGTTCTTTAAGGGGATGCTTATGAAAAGCAAAAAGACAGAACACAATATTCTAGTGTACACCAATTTGTAAAGATTGAGTAAAGCTTAACATTTTCAAGCATGGCAGCCATGTGTTCACTTGATCTGCTCATTACTGGCTTCCACCCTCATTACTGACCAGGTCAACAGAATTCATGCGTGCAGATATCTGGCCTAGATTCGCTTTCCCTAGAGTGGTGGTATCTCTTGTCAGGATATGTCCCCTTCCCCCCTTCATTTTAAAGCTCTGCTTTAATTTGAATAAATATTAAAAGGATCAATCTGAGATGATTTAGGGTCAGTTAAATCAATATCTGACAGAACTGAGCAAAGAAGATACCCTCTCTGAACAAGAGGGGACCTGGATGGCCCACTCTCTCTGCTTAACTAATCAAATCAAAGTTTATTCATTATATAGTTTTTAAATACAATTTTAGGTAGAATCAGCCATTCAGTTCAGCCTTTTATAATCATATGAGATTGAATTGTCTCAATCCTTTTTTCTGGGTTACTGTATGAAGTAGCACTTTATCAATGAGGACAACCAAACAGTTAACCAATCAGCCATTCCAGAGAAGAATGTCTACTCCCCATTACTTTAGCCAAGTGAGGTCACTGATAAATGGAATCTGAGACTTAGATTTAATAGAATAAATCTAATTATTTACATAATGCACACTTTATCATGATATGGAATTTATTACCTATTTTATTTTTACTTTTTAGCTTGTAACTCACATCCATTAAAAATAGCATTTTCTCATGCAAAACTCTTCCACTTTTCATTGTTTCCCATCTCTTCATAAAATATTTATATTCAAACAAACCCCAACCAAAACAAGTAGATGAAGCTGCCTTCCTCTTGAGTTTTACAGATGAATTACAATAGCAAAACAACACACACTTTTTGCCATCACTTTGTGGTTAATTTACCTTCTGTATTGTTTTAGAAAATACAGTAGTCCACATCCTAAACTTGAATTTTTCAAAGTTTTTTAAGTTTTTGCATTTCTAACTTTTCCAGATAAGACTTTTAAGACTGTTTCTCTATTTTTAGGCAGAGTAAGCAAAACACCTCCGGAATGGGAGTGATAGAAGCATCACTTTTTTTTTTTTTTTATTCTTACCACAGAAGTAAACTTTGTAATGCATATAGTGCTGATAAGCTCTAGTTGAGAGATTTTGCCACTATTAAGATGAAAAAGTACTTGGGATTTCACAAGTAGTTTGTCTCACGGGAATTCAATAGCTGTATATGATTAAGACACAAATGTTTAGTTATTATAATTAAATCATTTCAGGGACTTGACATCGAGGGCACAAAGGAAGTTCTTGGAATGGGGAGGAAATATTTTTTGGCATTAAACGGTCCCATTTCTGAATAAAAATAATGCTGATAATTATTTGACAACAGTCTGAAAATTCTGAATCTGTCTTTACATCACTGTTCCGGTCATCAGAGCAAACAGTAATTTATCTGCGAATGAGTCTTTGTCTTTTAATAGGAAAAAAAAGTATTTCCTATGTGATATCATTAAAGAAAGACGAATCAGTCAGCTCTGATCTTTTCAGAGAACAGAGAGAAATGTTTCCGGCAGAAGAGCTTCCCGGCGTGCACTAGATGCATGAACAGACTGTGGGACTTTGCTTTCCTTTCCCATGCTGTGATACCCTTCACTGATCAGCCAGGCATGGCAGCCTTGTCTGCTCTTATTGATTAACTCTCAAGGCTGACTGGAGCCTTGTGCTGTCCAGGTTTCAGATTTGTCCAACTGGTTTCACACAAAGGAAAACTAGGAGCTGTCACATTAGAGTGTAGCCCTAACAGCAGCCTCGTCTTAAAAACCACATGGGAACTAATTGAGAGCAGGGTTAGTGCTTAGCAGAACCTATGGAATTCTGGAAAAGTAGCTCCCACCCATTACTCATGCTTTATGAAGCACAATATATTTTAGGTAATATGGGTTTGAAAGTCTAGAGACTTAGCTACTGAAAATTATAGTTCAGACTTTTGGAACAGTGAAATGTAAACATTTCGGGTAAGAGCTCTAATATAGAGAGACCTGGGCAGCTAGGTAGAGAGAACTTACCTGTTGCATCCTATGATCTATGATCATATCCTATGATCTCTATGAACGCCATTTAAGCTGGGTATTTACAGATATTTATGAATGGACTTATGAAGGGTTTACATCCTGATAAACCCATTGTAAGTTGAAAATATCATGACGAAAGTGCATTTAATACATCTAACCTAGTGAACATCATAGCTAAGCCTAGCCTAACTTAAACTTACATTTACCTACAGTTGGGCAAAATCTCCTAACACAGTCTATTTTACAATAAGCTATTGAATATCTGATGTAGTTTATTGAATACTGTACTGAAAGTGAAAAACAACACAGTTGTAGGGGTATAGAGTGGTCCTGTGTCAGCTGTTTACCCTCGTGATCACGTGGCTGACCGGGAGCTGTGGCTGACAGTGACGGCCTCGCATCACAAGAGACAGTATCATACTATGTATCACTAGCTTGGAGAAAGCTCAGAAGTAGAAGTGTGGCTTCTACTGACTGCATATGGCTTTTGCAACATAATAAAGTTGAACCATCATAAGCTGAACCCTCATAAGTCAAACCATCATAATTCTGGGACGATCCATTTAGTTTTAACCGAGGTTTAAAGTCAACCAAGTTTTCCTGGGGTCTTTCCTCTTACTTTGTCCACTTTGAGGCCGCAGTGAACTCCTGCACTTTTCTATCTTCTTTTCCTTAACTCTTATCCTTAGTCAGTGAATAAATAATTAGAAGAGGTTTAGGTTTTAGCTCCACTCCCAGGGACAACCATTGTTTGCTAGAAAATACAGCCCTTTCTTTCTTTCCTCCTTTCCTTCCCTCCCTCCTTCCTTCCTTCCTTCCTTTCTTTCTTCTTTCTTTCCTTTCTTTCTCCCTCTTTCTTTCCTTCCTTCCTTCTTTTTTTCTTAAGTAGGTGCCATGCCCAGCATGAAGCACAACACAGGGCTAAACTCACGACTTTGAGATCAAGACCTGAACTGAGACCAAGAGTGTGGCACTTAGCCAACTGAGCCACTCAGGTGTTCCCACTGGTGAGTACAGACTTAAATCAGTTCCACTTTTAATCCATGGAGCCCCTAGAGCCTAGGGAGGGAGTAGATAGGACTTCTACTCAACCCCACCCCCCTCTTCTAGTCAACTAAAGTAGTTCACTTTTTTCCTGTTTTTTAGGTTGGGTAACATTTCATCAAAAAAATGAATTCCGAGTTTACAAGAGGCTATATGCAAATTCTCTCTCTCTATAATATAGATAATAGGTATTTATATAGATAGATATTTATATAGATATAGATAGATAGATGCATATTCACCAACACACACACACACACACACACACACACACACACACACAGAACATTTTGGTCCTGGAGTCAGATTAATTTTTTTCTTATTATAAGCTCTACCACTTATTGTTACATAACTCTGAACAACTTATCAAGCCATTCTTGAACCTCAGTTCCCTTATCTGTAAAGTGGGATTGATAACAATATCCACTACATATGGCTATTATGAAAATGAAAGAAGGTAATGAGATCAATGTTCAGCACCGCTGCTGGCCCGGATGCAGCAAGCCTTAGACTCAGGCATTCTTCAAAGGCTGAAGATGATCCTTATAAACTTGAAGATTTTGAGAATCCTTAAGAATCAAGCCATGTATTACGTTTTCCCCTATTTTTCTTATGTGTAATACTAGACTTGAGATGCCAAAAAAAATTAAGCCTCTTTATTTAGAGATGGCCAAGACATTACATACTTCTATTCCATTCCAAATACATTTTCCAAGCCTATGCCATGAGTAAATTACAACCAAATTATAGGTACAGAATAAGTTATAAGATCCAACCAATGAATGAAGGGCTGGATATTGGAGATGTGGCCTCAAAGTCGAGTAAAAGTCAGAGACCCAGGGAAGAAACGGGAGCTAAGACTCAAAGGAGACAATGAGGTCTGAGGGATCAAAACTTTGTGAACGGGGATACCAAATCTCCTTCATATGGAAGTAACAATGGCATCTTTGCAATGGCTTAAAACCAGATCAATGCCAACGCTCTCTGCCTTCTATTAGCATAAGTATAGCCAGATGACAGACACATCTATGGAAAGCAAGGTGGATGGTGACAAACTCAGAAACTTTAAATTAAGCAAATTTTATAACCTAGAGAGTAGGAGGGAATGCTAGGGACTGGACTACTTGTCTAAATTCATTCCAAATGATTGTTTAAAAAAAAAACTAAGATTCACATGTGTTAATGGAATAACGTATCTGGGCGCCAGATTCCGCAAACAGGCTGCCAGTGTGCGACCTCACCCATCCACAATATCTCATCTGTGTCCTTCCAAACTCTTGAGAATCATATGACCAGGGAATACTTCTTCATACACTATTATTATCTTTGCAGGCAAATGAGAAGACACTAGACTTATGAAACAGGAGTGCTTGGATAATTGCATTTACCTAAATAGAGAACCACATAGAAAATTCAGAGAGGGGAAAATACTATGTAAAAATGCCTTGCAAGATACAATGAGGGTCTTTTCTCCTAAGTCAACTGCCTATCCCTTGGTGAATTCTGTAGTGCTCTGTGTGCTCCTGGAATGAAGTCAGTATAAAGGGAGAAGTAGGAAAGAGAGTGTGTTCATTTTCTAGGGCTGCCAAAACAAAGTACCACAGACTGGGTGGCTTAAAACAACAGAATTGTATTCTCTCATAGTTCTGGAAGCTCCAAGTCGGACGGTTCTAGAGGAGAGTCCATCCTATGCTTTTTCTGGTGATGTTGGGCAACGTTTGGTGTTCCTTGACAAAGATGCGTCACCGAGATCTCTGCCTTCTTCTCCATCACAGGACGTTCTGTCTTCATGTGTCTGTGTATCTTCTCGTCTTATAAAGACACCAGTCCTATTGGATTCAGGCCCACCCTGATTCGGTAATACCTCATCTTAACTTGATTTGATCTCCAAAAACCCCATTTCCAAATAAGGTCTCATTTATGGGTACCACGTGTTATTACTTCAACATACCTTTTTGGGAGACACAGTTCAACCCACAACAGAGAAGGTGGAACGGTGTTCATTTAGGTACAGCCTCCCAGGTGAAATGTAAGTCTAACATGACTGTGAGTAATACTAAAATATAGGTTTCACTATATTCCTTCATATTTCGGGGAAAAATGCAGATAACTAGAACATTTAATGTGTGATTCTGGTCTGATGACTCTCTTAAAAATCCTTCTAAGGCTCTGTAGTTAGGATACTTGGGATAAATTACAAACTGCTTAAGATGGTAGACTTGATTTTCCATAATAAGTTTCTGCCTTACCCCTGGCTCATCTCTTCCCCAGCACATTCTGTCCTGTGGTCATATACAATCGCTATAGTTGTGCTTCTTTGAGTGTTCTAAATCCCTTTGAACCCATTTCTTTGCACATATTGCTCTGTGTATCCAGATTGCTCTCCATTCCTCCCCATTCTCCCTTTGTCTTTGGCTAGCTTCTACATAACTTTCAGTTCCCAGTGTAAAAAGCATTTTCCTTTGTGGATTTGTTTGCCCTGTTTGCGTGCTCTGCTTACCCTTGGAACAGCGCTCATGACATTATATTCAAATTCTCTGTTTCCCACATTAGCTTACAAATTCCCAGAGGTTAGACATTTGTTTTATTTAGAATTATATTTCCTGGAGCTACACAGTGCTTGGCACAGAAACGACATGCACATTTTTTTTTTTTCCTTTTTAAAGGAAAGAGGAATAGGAGAGGAGGAGAAATTGAAAGAGGAAGAAGCATTAGAGGAGAATAAACACATATCTGAATGCCCACATGCTTATTAAATAGGATCAACTCGTTGACCAACTCAATTTGTTCAAGCTCATTAAAATGATCTAAACAGAGATGAGCTGATGATTTCTGGGTGATTTCAGGGATCATTGATAAATGTATCAGATCTTCATATAAATTATCTTGATCACAGAGAACGAGTAGAGTTTTGAAACTCAACACAGGGAAGCAAGTTGCCAGGGTTTAGATGCCAGCCCTGTTACTTAGTCCCCAAGAGACCTTGAATAGTTCACATCTGCATCCTTTCCTTCACCTGTAAATTACAGATGATAATAGCACTAACTCACAGGTTGATGTGAGAATGCAGTGAGTTAATGCATTTAGAAAGCTTTGTACCTAGAACAATACATATCAAACAGTACGTGTTATATAGTGATAATTATTATTTTCAACAAAAACTGTGCAGTTTTTCCATCTGGATTAACTAGCCATCTTGACCAGCTAGGATTTAAACATTAAAATGAGTATTTTCAGCCACCCTCAGAATTAGATGGTCAAGTATTATATTTCAGTTTTCCATTAAATATACTAGCCTAATTCTGATACAAACTCAAAGGATACTATGTGAGAAGGAAATTTGTAGAAATTCTGTATTGATTAGGGGAAAAGAAAATCATACAAATAAAGTTTTTGAAACGTGTTGTGGTCAGAAAACTAACAAAACACTACATGAGTAGGATGGAATATAATGAATTGAATCATATATATATTTTTAAAGATTTTATTTATTTATTTGACAGACAGAGATCACAACTAGGCAGAGAGGCAGGCAGAGAGGGAGAGAGGAGGAAGCAGGCTCTCCACTGAGCAGAGAGCCCGATGCGGGGCTCGATCCCAGAACCCTGAGATCATGACCCGAGCTGAAGGCAAAGGCTTTAACCCACTGAGCCACCCAGGCACCCCTTGAATCATATTTTTAAAATATTTTTTATTTCTTCTTCAAGAGAGGTGTGAAATCACTGACTGTCATTCAAGGATATTCCATAAGAGGGCAGTAGTATATTTCCATATCAAAAGGTTTCAACTGTTTTCATTCAAATTACGTCCCAGTAGTGTTGTGCAAAAAGAATGAATACTGTTACGCTGAAAAAAAAAAAAAAAAATTACGTCCCAGTAAATTGACAGCAATAATTGGTGCTTTGGAAGGTGTATGTTTATGTAAAAATCTTGCTTTTTACAGCTTGAAGCTTTATGTTTTACACCTCTATTACCTTGTAAACTTAAAAGAAAAAAATATTTTTTATTTCTATGTAGGAATAAAACCTTTTTTAAAAATATAAAAAGACCAACATAATTGATTCTTAAAAACAAAATACAAATAATCATTAAAAAATTTTGTTTTCCTCAATGAAAGCAAACTATCAAGAAAATTGACATAATGTATTGATATTCCAATAACAATTCTGGATATTAATAAAATATTTTGAAAACACTTTTTAAAAATCAAAATATAAGTAGTTAAAATATACTAGAAAATTTCCATCCTTGTTTGGATATTTACTCGTGTGTGTGTGTGTGTGTGTGTGTGTGTGTTAGTGTGTAGAATGCCACGAAACATCTTTGAAAATAAATAGTACCACTTTGTAATAGTCTAGAAAATACAGCTATTCTCATTATTTTGTATAGTGTACTGATAAATATGTAATGTTGATATGCCTTTATAATGTTTCTTTAAAAATGTATAGATAGTTTGGGGCTCCTGGGTGGCTCAGTGGGTTAAAGCCTCTGCCTTCAGCTGGGGTTGGGATCCAGCCCCGCATCGGGCTCTCTGCTCCGCGGGGGGCCTGCTTCCTCCTCTCTCTCTGCCTGCCTCTCTGCCTGGTTGTGATTTCTCTCAGTCAAATAAATAAAATTAAAAAAAATGTATAGATAGTTTAATGGTGGCTGTGTAAGATATGATTTGGGGGACACATACATTCTTGAAGAACATACCTGGAGTGTTAATGCTAGTATTAAGATGAATTGAAGTTAATATCAATAACAATCCTACCCAAAATATATTTCAG
Source organism: Meles meles (assembly GCF_922984935.1). Classification (NCBI taxonomy): domain Eukaryota; kingdom Metazoa; phylum Chordata; class Mammalia; order Carnivora; family Mustelidae; genus Meles; species Meles meles. The sequence goes on from NC_060072.1 coordinate 34,549,808, forward strand.
CAACAATAAGTAGTGTTTTTGACGAAGTGCTTGCTACATGCCAAGTAGAGGACACAGCAGAATTTTACAGTTCTGATCTCATTTATTCTTCATGATATCTGTTTGAGTTAGCCATCCTAATACTATGATCACCTTTTTATACTTAAGGATTAAAACTGGTTGCCCAAGTTCACAATGCTAGTAAATGACAGATCAGGTCTCAAGAACCTGAGACTTTAACCAGTTGGCTGGAATAAAACATGAAAAAGTAGACACACTTAAAAAAATAATAAGAGATTACAAAAACTAGATAGGCCATCTTTTTATATTTTTACTTGTGACCAGTGAGGCCCTGTGTGAAAAGGACCATTGTAAATGGTGGCTGGATTTGAACTAAGACCTAAGAATGATACTGAAATGGTTAAAAGACATGGTGAGGTTTCCTCTCTTTCTTTCCCCCACCCTCCTTTTTTCCCCCTCATAGGCATTGAGCTTTTGCTAGCACTGCTGGAAGACAGGTAGATACAATACAGTGGGAAGGAGAAATGAGCAACTAAATCAAGGATAATGGGAATAAAGTTCCACACTGCTAAAAAAATGGAGTTACCAGCATAGAAAGGGGAGGATAGAATTGTAGTGTGAAATTATACTTTTAAAAAAATAAATTGTAGAGAAGTAGGTGTAGATATATATGCTCACATATATGTGTATATATACATATACGTATTTCCCAATTCTCTCCACTGACCAGCCAATGAATAATGATGTCCTATTTGAAAGGAGCACAACTAGCATCCAGACCTTGGTTTATAAATACTATTTATACTATATGTATATGCGTGTGTGTGTGTGTGTGTGTGTGTGTGTATACACATATACACACACTATTTATACTATTTATAAATACTATTCTCCACTAAAATGATTGCAGGGGTCTTGAAGAAGTGGCTGACTCTAGGAATTGGGTAGGGAAAAAGCAAGATGAGCTCAGGACAACTCCTCCGGCTGGGAACGAAGAAGTGCTCTAAGAATGACAGATGAGTCGAAAAGATACAGCAACCCCTCTGAAGAGGCTTCCAGTGACCAGATAGAGGAGATTTTGAGTATCAGAACAAATAACAATAGTAACAGTTGTCAACATTTTGAGTAAAACAGAAGTTCAAATTCTATCTATACAAAAATAATTATGTATTAAATTACAGAAACAGCAAGTAGGTCTTTAGGTAGAACGATAACTAATATATGTAAAAGCAATGCTGGAATTGGAACATCAGCGTTTGGCAACCATCGTACAAATAATTCATATAAGATTCATAAATAGATGCAAACATTAATGAGGGACATAATATTTATAGAATCTCAAGGTATTTTTCTCTAAAATACTTCAAAGTTATTAATAAATACATTAAGTCATGAACTCTGTAGTGGAAAAATCTGGCACTATCTTAACCAAATGGTATAAGTTAGCATCATCAGGAATACATTTAGCCATGGTGTACTTCCTAATACAATGTATTAAGGAGAACACAAATCAATGTAAAACTTCCTACAAAGTAACTGGCCTGTATTCATTAAACCTGTCAAAGACATGAAATATAAGGAGAGCCTGAGGAACTGTTCCAGATTTGAAAAGTCTGATGAGACATGTCCAATAAGTGTATCATAAATTCTGGATTGGATCTTAGTCCTTTACAGCATATTATTAGGACAATCATTGAAATTCAAATGGGGTTTGTGAATTAGATGGTAATATTTAAGCATTTTTAATCAATGGTAATTTCCTGATTGTGATGATTTTACTGTCCTTATGAAAGCAAGTGTCCTAATGTGAGAAAAGCGTATATGGGAGCTCTTAATACTATCTGGCAACTTTCATGTAAATTTGAAATACTTCAAAAGAGGGGCGCCTGGCTCAGTGGCTTAAGCCTGTGCCTTCAGCTCAGGTCATGATCCCAGGGTCCTGGGATCAAGTCCCACATTGGGATCTCTGCTCAGCAGGGAGCCTGCTTCCCTTCTCTCTCTGCCTGCCTCTCTGCCTACTTGTGATCTCTCTCTGTCAAATAAATAAAATAAAATAAAACAAAATAAAGTAAAAAGGAATACTTCAAAAAAAAAAAAAAAAAAAGGAAAACAACAACAAAAAGCACTAGGAAAGTAGCTTACCAGGGAGACAGAACAGCAAATTCAAGAGGCTAGAGCAGAGAAGGGAGGTAGAACCAGCAGGGCAGGATGGCTGAGCACCGTGAGGGAAAGCATATAGTATGAACCAGATAAGGCTTGGGAATTAGGCAGAAGCTCTATCTTGCAAGAAGACTATGCTGGACAGAGGTATTTGGGTTTTATCATGAAAGAAAGAAGCCCTGAAAGTTGTATGACAGGTAAATTGTCATGATCTGATTTATGTTTTAAAACCATACTCTGTGCTGAGTGTGGATTGAGTTGTTGATGGTGGGGTGGGGAGAAGTGTAGAAACAGGAGTAAGGCAGGTCTGGGGGAGATGATGATTGCTTACCCAGTGTGACTGTAAGGTAGATGAAAAGAAGTAGATTTTACATATAATTTGGACTTTGAAACTACAGCTATAGGCTGATGTACTGAATGGAGGGATTAAGAATGACCCTGATGCTCTCTGTGAAATATGGAGCATGTAAATTACTCTTTGTTATGTCCCAAAGTATATGCATAGCATACAGTCCCACATACATGAAATATTCCAGGGTGTTTTATATCTGCTTACTGATAATTTTATATCATTTGAAAATAATTGTAAGGGTAGATGTAATTATAGAAAAATGCCTCTATAGTGAATGTTTTATGAAGAAATTATGCAGGCTTTTACCCTGAAAATTTTTTAAGTACTAATGTAAGCTATCGATATGATTGCCTCTATTATTCTATGACATTTTATATCATTTAATAATCATTCCATAATGGTTCAGAACGCCCACTCTTTAGTTGCTACTTATTGGTTCCTAGAATTACAATATGGTAGCATTAAAAGTAATTTTGAAAATGACTAATTAAACAATATAATGTATTTCAGTATTTTCTGACTGACGTTCATCTGATCCTTCTCTAAGGATCCTGGTACTAGGAAATCTGCACGAATTTCAAAGACTAATCAGCAAATATTGCTCTCTGCTGCCTTCTTTTTTTGCCTCTTTGTGCTTCATCCATCTCTGTCACAACCCTTATGAGGAAAAACGTGTGGGATAGAATGGTATATCATTCAGAGGTCATTCTAGATTAATGTGATACAGAAAAGACTTTTAAATGGGTAACTAGAGGCTTTTCAAGCCACTACGATGTGGAGGGCAGAAAAGGCCCTTTTAAGAAATGGAGAAATAATAGGAGAACTTGAAGATCATCACCAGTGACCTCAGCTGCCTGCAGTACCTGTGTGGGTTATTTTCAGGAGGGCTCCAGGAAGCCTCTGGAAGCTCCCATTAATGACCCCAAAGGCACAGAACACTAAATTTGGTAATAGGAAAAATTTGGATGCCTGCTGAAAATCCTCTTCATCTCTGCTTGCCTGCTGATGCCCACACACCTGTTTGCAGCTACCACAGAATACTCCCTTTTTCTCACCTCCATCTCCCTGCTCATGAAGAAGTCTGGGAAGTATGGCTTTTGGCATTCTTGCCCTGCAGCCTTTGGGGGAGCTTTGAAGGACAAGGATAGTGCTGAGAATCAGCAAATGATATCGATCACAGGTGGACTGATATAACTCTTTCTTAGAGCTCAATATTCAAATTAATGGTTTGTTATTTCTCCACACCTGCTATTAAAGTCAGTTGAAAGTGAACGTTTTGTCTGTAGTTCTCCAGAATCCTTATATCAATATAATAAAAAAGCAAAGTGAGAAAGACAACTATCATATGATCTCCCTGATATGAGGACATGGAAAAGCAACATGGGGGGGTAGGGGGATAGGAGAAGAGTAAATGAAACAAGATGGGATTGGGAGGGAGACAAACCATAAATAACTCTTAATCTCACAAAAGAAATTGGGGAATATCTTAATCAGGATGACTCAGATCTTTATCATGATGGTAAAGCTAATTCAGTCACTTTTTTTTTTTGTTACACTTGACACACACTTATGGGAAACAAACAATAGAATTTCAAACCTGAAGTCAGTAATGAACCTGATAATTTAGTTCTGAAAAGAGCAGTTAGTTTAATGACAATTTAGATAATTAACTTGGTAGATAAATTTTATTCAGTTGCCAAATATTTATTAAGTACTTAAATGCATCTGAAACTCTATTAGGTTTGGGGGACACAAAATTTAATAGGCAATGATCTTTATCTATTACAGATTCCCAATGCCCTTTGCTTAATGTCAGGATCTCAACTGGTTGAAGTTCTCTGTCCGATAGTGACCTTAATGTTTGTTTTCTGAAGGGTCTGAGTCATGAGTGGACCTGCCTCATCTGTCTATTGTTTGGTTTGGTTTGGTTTTTCACTTGCTTGATTGTTTATTTGTTTTGTAATTATCTTTACTGATTGGAGTGGAAGCATGAAAAGTAACACTGGAGAAGGCCAGAGATTCCAGAGAAAGTTTTCCTTCCTCCACTATGCAACAACAACCACAGTTTATCCTTGTTAACTCCAATCCATCACCTGACCAGTATACTACTCCCTTTGCCTCTTGCTTGAATAGCATAAGGAGTGCAAAATGGCCAGGTGTCAACTTCCAGGACTATGGAAGCAGGAGTGCATGGGAGCAGGTGGATATGGACTCCCAAGAACTGATGGTGTGTGTCATTTCTCACGCTGTCTCCAGTGACACATCCTTGGAAGCTTGAAATCAGCCTTTGGAAGTATTTACACTGCAGTAATTGGCAAATGCTATAAGGCAGGGCATGTACAGCTCATTATTTCAGGACCTATTATGAAGCAAAATACTGCAACAGCTATGCCTGTTTTCCTTGGCATACTCTGTCTGTTTATACTAATTATTTTGTCTCCCATTCTTATTCTTATCTTTCTTATTTTATTAAGGATTGTTGTGTGTGGTTAACTTTATGATATGGTCTTTAGATTATGCAATATAGAGGTAGGAACAGAATATGGGGAGTAATTACAATATCCAGCAGTGGATTCTATGACCAAGGGGATTTTGTGTCACCCTTTTTAGGGAGTAGATGAAAAGATCTTTATTGTATAAAAGATAATTGAATACTTTTAGGTGAAAGCATAACATTGTTATTGTTGTTATATTGTTTTCTAGCATATGGTAAGAGTGAATATAGGTGGTGAGTAGCTGAAGGGATTCACCATGCTGGTAATTAATCTATTTTCTCTCACTCCAAACCCATACTTCCATCCTGTGTTCTGTGATGGCAGGTGATTCCTGATAGTGTTTCCCCAGCAATAGCTTCTCAGTTTGGGAGCAGCACTTAATTCAAGTTTCTAGCCTTTTCTTTTCTTTCTTTCTTTCCTTTTTTTTTTTTTTAACACGTTTCCTCAAACAGTGTCATTATGTCCCCTCAGAAGTACAAGTTCCAGCTGAGTAGAACTCTTCCCTTAGAAATCTGGGCTCCCTCTTTGCACTGGCTCTGAGATTCTGAGGTACCAAGCATTGGATAGGCAATATCTTCTTCTTTTTTTTTTTTTTAATTTTATTTATTTATTTGACAGAGAGAGATCACAAGTAGATAGAGAGGCAGGCAGAGACAGAGAGAGAGAGGGAAGCAGGCTCCCTGCTGAGCAGAGAGCCCGATGCGGGACTCGATCCCAGGACCCTGAGATCATGACCTGAGCCGAAGGCAGCGGCTTAACCCACTGAGCCACCCAGGCGCCCCTAGGCAATATCTTCTATTCCAAGGCATGGGTCTTAGAACTGCTGAGACCCTCCTAAGAGCTCAACAGAAATTCTTCTCCAAGCTTCTGGGTTCTAATACTTTCAACCTCTTCCCCTCTCCCCTACCTACTAATGGTAGCTCTTTTCTCTGTGTACTATCTTTGTGCTACCTTTTAAAATTTTTATTTATTTTCAGATTACTTCATTTTTTAACTTCAAATTCAAGTTAGTTAACATAGAGTGTAGCCTTTGTTTCAGGAGTAGAATTTAGTGATTCATCACTTACACGTAACACCCAGGACTCATCCCAACAAGTGCCTTCCTTAATGTCCAACACCAAATTACCCCAACTCTCCACCCACCCCCTCTCCGGCAAACCTCTGTTTGTTCTCTATAGTTAAGAGTCTCTTATGGTCTGTCTCCCTCTATGTTTTTATCTTATTTTGCTTTTCTTTCCATTTCCCTATGTTCATCTATATTTATTTCTTAAATTCCACATAGGAGTGAAGCCATATGATATTTGTCTTTCTCTGACTGGCTTATTTTGCTTAGCATTATATACTCTGTTTCTATCCACATTGCAAATGGTAAGATTTCATTATTTTTGGTCACCAAGTAATATGGCACTACACACACACACACACACACACACACACACACAAACACATGTATATGACACATCTTTTTTATCCATTCATCAGTTAATGGACATCTTGGCTCTTTCTATAATTTGGCTATTGTTGACAGTGCTACTATAAACATTGGGGTGCATGTGTCCCTTTGAATGTCTTAAAAAAATCTTTTGAGACCTCCAAATCTCTTTCACCAATTCTCTATATTGAATTCTTTTTATCACAATAACAAGTGTGGTTTGTGTTTTCTTAAATATACTTTTATTAAAAATACTTGCTGTTAACCAATGTATCTAGAAAAATGTTGGAAATACAGAATTGAACATAATTGCTTATACTGCCCCCCTGTTCTTCACTGTTGAGAGATGGAAGATCAAGTTATTCTACACATTATACATCTTTCTGTTGTGCGCGTTTATTGTGTGCCCTTGGGAGTCTTAGACAATGGTGCAGACAATGGTGATCAAAAAGAATAAGAAAGGTATCTGTGATAAAATAGAAGGCTCAACATAATCAAGCTTCATGGAATAGAGAAAAAAAATGGTTACAGACGTGAAGACGTTGGAGAAGCAGATGACTAAAGAAAGGAGATGAAGAGATGGAAATAGATAAAATGGGAATTTTAAAAAAGAGACACTGAATCCTAGATTTTGATTTGGAGGAATAATTCTAAAGCTATTATGAAGGCCAATATAAAATCAATATTAAAAAAAAATTGTCTTGCTACCATATGTTAGCCCCATCACTTCACAAAGAAAAATATTTTAATAGAAATGGTGGAACAAAATACTATCAAAATCAAAGTCAGTCCTTCCACAGAAAGGACAGTACCTTACCACTCAACATAGACACAGGCAGACATACCATAAACATTTCTCAAGGATCATTCTCCTCAACTATATTCAGGAACAAAAAGAGTTGTATGTTTGGCTAATTAGATTAGTTTAAGGCAGGTTTCTTTAGTGTTCCTTCCCAATTCTCCCACTTCTAACATCTACGACTTACTGCAACTTCTTTGCTGATTATGGTTGAAAATTTCTGGATCATTGCCCTCCCTAGAATGATGCTACAATTGCCTATAAGATGTACTGATATGCAAAAGGTCAACCTTTATTGTGCTGTATCTTTGTGTCCCCCATTAAAGGCTATATATTTGTAAGACTTTACTGAAAACCTGGAGATACCTAGAAAATTTAAGCATAGAGGAAAAAATATGAAACTGCACAGTAAATATGGCTTCTATACTGCAATGTGGCAAAAAAAAAGTACTTTCATAAGATCATTATTTTAGAGCTAGCGAAAATCAAAGATGGTATCATTTCCTAAGATAAAATACAATGACATTTTAATTATAAAATTTTTAAGTATATGCAAGGAATATAAAAGAATAAAATAAGCACTCATGAATTTCTTTTACACAAGCTAAAATTTTTTAAAGGAATGGTTTATTTTGTTTATTCTATTCTACAACTATTTTTCCCCTGAAGTATTTAATTAATTGATTAACTTATTTGCAGAAAGATAGAGAGAGCAGGGAGAGGAGGGACAGAAAGAGAAAATCTTGAGCAGACTCCCTGCTGAGTATGCAACCCAATGCAGGGCTGATTCCAGGACCCTGAGATCACACTCTGAGCTGAAATCACGAGTCGGATGCTTAACTGACTGAGCTACCCAGGGACCCTTTTTCGGGAGTATTTTAAAGCAAATTTCAGACATCATATAATTTTAATTTTATTTCTAAGTGAAACTTTAGACAGAGGCAGAGACCAATCCACTGTGCTTCTTTTATTTACCCTCTCCATTCATCACCATCCCCCTGCCCTCCCCCCCCCCCCACACTATACAGACACACACAAACACACCATTTATTAAACACACTCAGGTTCTATTCCCATATGTTTCGGCCTTTAGTCTTAATGAAAATGACTCCTTCTCTTCCTCCTCCTCTTCTAAAACTCTGAGCAGTTCGAGGCTTCCCGTAGTGGTTTTTGCTTACAAGCAAGTGACAGTTGGTTACAAAGTAGAGAGAGATTTTGGACACTTTTATACTTCCTTTTAGGCAAAAACAATGGGTCATGATAAAAAGCTATTATAATTCTATCACCTCATTTCAGATAGGTTAATGAACAGGTGGTCCCTTTCTATTCTCTAAATACAACATAAAATAACAAGGAATCAATACATGTTGCTTGTATTATGGTTAATGTACCTTCCTCTGCAAAAGTTTATGCAGATATTAAGGTCAATTGTCAACAATCAAAAGTCATATCCCTGCTAAACTCTGTGGATAGGAAAAATGTATTCTCTTTTATGATGAGGGGTAGGAAATCTACCACGCTATTATAAACTATTTAACCAAGTGATTTGCAGAAGAATCTAGTCCCTTGTGGACTGACTCTCAGAACCTAGTCATGCCCCACTATTTCAAAGCCTGCTTGCTTCTCCATCTCCTGAGAGACATCCATGTTAGAAAACTCCATCCATAATTGCAGAATCAAATCTCATTCTAAAATCAGTTCTTCCCCTCCATTACCGTAGTTTGATGTGTGGTTGTTAGTGGGTAATTCATGTAAAATGTTTACGTGATCATAAACCCATACCTGGCAGGTAAGTTCAGGATCATTATGATCCAGATTCATATTAAATACATGATATTCTTTCCAGGGTACTTCACCTCTCACGCCGATGCTAACATGTTATCCCTCATACCAATGCCCCTTCTCCCAACTACAGAGGGCAATGGGTCAATGAGAAATAGTGCTTATTGCTGTACAATTTTGAAGCCTCTGTCCCTTGTGGATACCTTCTTCTACAAAAACTCTTTTAGGAAGAAAAAAGACATTTACCATAGATTAGACAGAAGCAAATTGATGTAAATGAATGGGAGTAGCATAAGGATTTATTATCCTCCTGTCCTTAGCAATCAGTCCCCCAGTGGGTCAAGAATAAGGAAAAGGTGAGAGTGTGCACTCAGTTACACTCACAGACATTGCATTATTCCTATTCTCCCATCTTACTGTGGGCCAGAAAAGACTTCCTCTTAGACTGACAGAAGTATGAAAGATTTTCCCTCAGTATTACAATTATATGTGTGATGATATGATGTTAATTTATGAACATTGAAGTCTTTAATAAATATTAGTTTTGCCTTTATAATAATAGTTTTCAAACAACTGTGATTAAAAATGCTTAGGAAGCTTATTTTTAAATTATAGCTTTCTGATTCTCAGAAATTCTGATTCAAGAAGTCCGAGAGGTACTCAGTGATCAGCATAATTTTTAACCAATATCTTCAGGGATCTGGACACAAATAATCTTCATTCACTGTGAGAAGTATTTTGTCACAGAGTATCAACATGTTGGGGTTAAGGTAGAGCATGAAATCAGCCATAATACCTGACTTGCTAAAATGTAACAAGGAGGCCACTGAGGGCAGGGAAGGTTTCTGAGAAGTGCTAGGCCTTTGGAATGCGGAAGTTAGGCTTGCATGACCACTCTGCCCTTGGAATGCCTCAGGGAGTTCCCTTCCCTGACGCTTTCCTAGCACCAAAGCCACCCTGTGACCTAAGAAACCTATGCATTGTCGCTTAGGCTATGTTTAGCAGAACTCATTGAACACGCAGATTAGCACATCCTATCTTTCCGGTAAACAGAACTCCTCGTTCCACTAAGACCCCTGTCACATGTCAGGTCACGTGGTTGAGAAACAGGGATAAAGATGTGTAATTATCAATAAAATTATCAATAAAATTGATATTTTATTGAATACAATTCAATACAATTGAATTGAATACAATTCAATAAAATGATATTTTATTGAATACAATTGAAATTGTAATTATCAATAAAATTATCAATAAAATTACCAATAAAAAGCAGGAGCAAAGAGCAAAGTGTCTTCCTCTCTGAGTGTTGACTCCCTTCCCTTCTCCCTCTTTTACAGCAAAATTTGGAGTAAACTTTCACCCTTCAGCACAGGGATTGCTGGCCATTCCTGGCGTGAACATATAAAATAAACTTCAGTAATCGAGAGAAAAAAACAGTGTAGTGAGTATATATCATGTATCGCTAACTCAGATGTGCTAATTATTTCACTTTCCGAGCATACTGTGAAACACCGGACGTTTCAAAGGATCTTGCTTCTCAGTCTTTGGCTCATTCTCTTCCCCCACAAAGACCCATTTCCTTCTGTTCTCCTTCAAACCTTTGGTCCTTTAAAAAATTTTTTTAACGATTTTATTTATTTATTTATTTACTTACTTACTTACTTATAAAGCAGGGGGAAGGGCAGAGGGGGACCTAGAGGAAGAGCCGACTGAACTCCCCACAGGTGCAGAGCTCCCTCCCCGCCTTCCCCAACTTGAGATCCAGACCTGAGCCAAAGCCAAGAGTCAGAGGATGCTTAACAAACAGATTGAGCCACCCAGGCTCCCTCAACCTTAGGTCTTTAAATTCTCAATAAACTAAAATTTCTGCATGAGAGAAAAGTAGGGTAGGCAGGCTGCAAACAATTTTTGCTTTGCTTCTGAGGCAAAGGAGCCCAAAATTACGACTTGATAAAGGGAAGTTAACAAGAATAAAAATGTTCAAACTATTGAATCACTAATTTATCTTATCACCTGAGTTAATCTACTGGTATTGATATTTTTGATGATTATAACATTGTTCATACCATTCACAATTCCCATTTAATACATAATTTTTTTAAATTATGGAAGTAAATCAAATACATTATATAGAAATTTGGAAAATACAGAAAAAATCATAAGAGTATATCACCCATAATTCCAGCAATCAGAAAATAATCTAGAAAAAGTTTTAATAAGCTTTTTATAAACAGCCCTAAAATCTCTATACCAAACACTGTATTTCATTCTTACCTAAGCAGAATCTTGAAATAACCATAGATGAAGCAATCTCATAGGAAAAACTAGTAAAAATAAATATGGCATAATGGAGTGTGGAAAATAATAATTGCAGAGATATTTACTTGAGGTTTTCTTCTTGCCTGAAATCATTCCTTCTACCACAGGACACTGGCGTGAGTGCCCAGTTGAGTGAGTGCCCTGGTGTGAGTGCCCAGTTGCACTTAGTGGTTAATATGGTTGATCTCTGAGATAATAAATGGTCTAAAGCAGGTTAAATAGCTTATAGGGGGAAAAAAGTGTAATTTATCTAAGTTTTCAAGTAGGAACCACACTCAGATACAATACCGATAGATTTTTAGGCAGTTGTTAACATATTACCGATTTTGTTATTGGTGGTGGTGGTGGTGTTGTTGTTGGTGGTGGTGGTGGTTTGCTTTCTCCTTTACATGATTCTGTAGATTTTCATATTTTGGCATAGGTCCTAAATCTTTATATGTAGACCAGTCCCATCTGAATCTGTTGAGTTAAAAAATTTTTTTTTCCAATTCTAGGAACTCCACTGAATCAGAATCTCCAGGGATTAACTTTTGAATTCTGCATTTTTATTAAATAACATGAGCAACTCCAGTGTGCAGCCAAGCTCAAGAACTACTAAAATAGGGCAAAAGATGTGAGTGTCACTAAGAAGTTGTTTTCCTTTAAAAATTGTCTTCAATATATTTGAACTTCCTTCCAGAATCTTTTTCCCCAAGATGACATCCTCTTGATTGTGACTCAATCAAAGTTGTATTTCTGGTCTTGCAATGACTTTATTTTGAAGAAAGTTTGGTAATATTGTTTAGGATTCCTAAAAATAGGTAGTCATTGATTAGTTAGTTCCTTATCTTTCCAATTTCCTTGCAACTCAAGAAAAGAGATACAATCCATGCTTTTGTTCTACCAAGGTAATTCAGTTAAAAAAAAAAATTGCCTGAATTATTCAAACTACTTTAATACCGTATGAAAACCTCACATTTTATTCTTATTTCTGCTATTATGACTGCATATTAGCCTTTCTGGTGGTTTTAATTAAAATAAGGACAGTTTAATTGAACTATAATAAACAATTTCTGTAGCCTTAAACATGGAAGAATTAGTGGCATTTCCTTTTGAATCTATGCCAAAAGATCAAATTACAGATAGCATGCATCTTTCTATCTTTCCATTCCCTTATACCACTGGGTCTTTGGAAGATGTGGAAGGGACTGGACAAGAATTAATTCGGGATGTGCACATTCAGATAGAAGATGGATTAATAAGTTGTTAAAGAGGAATTTTTTTCCCCTGAGGCAATCCTAACTAAGGTTTTGTCCTAAATTCACAGAATTATAGTGCAGCTAAAATGAAATATTGTATATAAAACTTCTCTAAAAAGACAGAAAAAGTTACTCATTTTAAAGGAACACTTTCTACATATGGTATATTTTATCTGACAAAGTTTTAAATCAAGTTTGCATTTAGAAGATGCAGGCCAGTTTTAAAAACTTGTAACAGCATTCTGATGTTTCTTGCAAAACAATTTATGTACTTTTTGCTCTCCTGAATCAATTACTTATTTAGCTGATTTGTGGCTCAATTAACAATCTTTCATCATTAGAGGTGACCCTGCCAACATGCGATAGCTTTTAGTGTACCATATAGAATTGGGCGAAGTATCATTTAACAAACCAGCCTTGTCCTTTTTCAACTGAGATTTCTCCCCTGTCATAAACCATGGACTCCTAATGATGAAGAAAAACACCTTCAGCTTCAAAATTGGATATTAAATAGACTAATCAGCTTTTCAACTGGCTGACCATGCAGAAACAAAGTGAGTCATTGGGAATGGCTTCAATTCATCGTCAACCACAGGTTGCTACTTCTGTAATATTTTTACTTTCAGATGTGATGTTTCAATCAGGATTATAAGTCCCTTTTGCCATGACCTTAAGAGAAAGATATTCTCTGATATATATTTTTTGTTCCTTGGTCATGGTTTTGAGGTTTGAGAGCTATCACTCTGACAGCTGTGGAAATTAGTGGATATAATTATATACTTTTTTGAAGTTTATTATTTTTGTTGAATATATCACAGCATTTAACACGGTGTGTATATATATATATATATGTATATATATGAAATATATACATAAGAATAAAACACATATATACATATGTTTATAATGAAGAAACCCAAAGTCCTTTTCCTTCAATTTATTTGTTTAATTTAAAATACTTTATTTCAATTATAGGCTGTTATTCTTAAAACCTATGTGGAGAAAGATTCTGAATGTGTAAGTTTACTACTCATGTCTACTGATTAAATACGAAGAGAGAAAAAGGACAAATTGTAAAGAAATTACATTGTTTGCCAGACCTTGAGAAATATATTCCCTAAATTTTTTCCTATTTGAATTTGATCATTTTCTAATTTCAGACATGCAAAAGAGCCCACTCATATTTCCAAGCCAGAAGAGAAAAAATTAATTTCAAGAATGTTTCAGAGAAACTTTTAAATGTTTCTCCAGTGAATTAACAAATAATTATATAATCATGATATCAAATTACATAGAATTAGTGTGATAGATTTCTGGCCACATAACTATTTTTTTTCACATAAACTATTTAACAAATTGTTTCCAGATTATAAAAATACTGTGAGAAAGCAGAACAGGTTTACATAAGAAGTTCCATGAAGAGTTTCTGTTGGGGAGATTCTTTAATTCTATTGGATAACATTTGTTTCCATCTAAGAAACAGGTCCAAAGTACTTCAGCAAATCTTCTCAGACTAAGTTAAAAAAAAAAAATCGAAAATTGAGGGAATGATTTGGAGAAGTATATCTGGAATTTGAATGTGCATACAAATCACCTGAGGAACTCGTTAAAATATGGCTTTTGATTCCATAGTTATCTGATGAGGTCTGAGATTCTGCCCATCTAACAGGCTCCCAGATAATGCTCTTATTGCTTAAACTACAGTTTGAGTAGCCAGGATTTAAAGCAGCAGATCCTATACCTGACTGCCTGTCAAAGCTGCTTTGGGGAGGTTTTCAGCCAAGAGAGGCCAGGGCCATAACCTGGCTGTGAATCCTGTGTCACCCAAGTGAGCCTTGACGTGTGGGCAGTTAGTAAGATTGTGAGTCTCAGCCAGGGAGATGAACCACTGACTCATACAAATGGTTTTCTCTGCCAAGAGTGCACGTAGGTATGGGTGTGTCTTGGGAGGTGTCTGGATGGGGATCTGGAATGAAAGTTTTTTTTTTTTTTAATATATACATATATATATATATATTTTTTTTTTTTAAAGATTTTCTTTATTTATTTGACAGAGATCACAATTAGGCAGAGAGGCAGGCAGAGAGAGAGGGAAGCAGGCTTCCTGCTGAGCAGAGAGCCCCATGCGGGGCTCGATCCCAGGACCCTGAAATCATGACCTGAGCCGAAGGCAGAGACTTAACTCACTGAGCCACCCAGGCAAGAAAGTTTTTAAGAGGTCAAGAGAGAGAAGGCGAATTTCATTCTGAGCATTGCTTTCAGAGCTTCTTTCCTCCCAGAGAACCACTTGTGAGACAAAATCAGTTTGATACATAGTTATAGCCTCCTTATTCAGAAGGAAGTGCCAAGACTCTGAAATCATCCCCTAATTTTCTGCCCTTCTCCAAATCTGTTTTGGTCATCCTGGCTTCCTTGCTATTTCTTGCCCCCCCCCCCTTCAACAAACTACCCCCAGAATTTTGCACTGTTTCCTTAACCTGGAATATTCTTACTCCAAATATCCCATAGTAGATCCTTTCCCTCTTTCAAGTACTTGATCAAAGATTGTCTCCTCTATAAGGCTTCCTGACCTTCCTATCCAAATGACAACTTTCTACTAGCTCTTCTGATGCTCCTTATTTATATTACTTTTCTATAGCATACATCACATTCTATCATATTACTTATTTATTATGTTTACTGGTCATTTCTTGCTTCTCACCCCTTTTCTCCACCATCAATAGAAGATAGTAAATAGCAGAGATCATAAATATTGCCAAGCTGCTGGAAAAATTCCTATACCATGGCATGGGTTTTATAAATGAATGAATGCATATAAATTCAGGTATCACTTCAGAGAGGTCTGTAACTGTTCCAATAAAAGAAGCACTCACTCCAAACTTCTGTCCTCACCGCTCTTTGTTATAATAGCCTATTACATTTCTTTATTTTATATCCCTCATTCCCTCCCTCTCTCTTCATCAATCTATCTTTTCCCTGCTCCCACACATACACATACATAATTTTTCTTTGTTTTTCAGTTTATTATCAGAACATAAATTCTTTAAGGATAGTGGTAGTTTTTCAGAGGTGCATAGTAAACAAATATAACATTCCTAGCACAGACTAGATGGATAATAAATATTTGCTGACCCTTAAAAAAAATAGAGGGTGGGGGGAGTTTAAAGATATTTTAGCTTTTCTGCATTGCTATACTGTAACAAATAATTTCCATTTTACATTTCTCTGGATAGAAAAAACATTGTCCAGTGTTTATGGCTGATTGAGTGCTCTTTTAACCAAGTGTACAAAGGCAAACAAATCATTTAGACATTTATTCCCAACATTTATATAATGATCTTTTCACCAAGTATGTTTAGAGTATGATTGTGTCCAACTGGTTTGCTTGTTAAAAAACACCCAGGTATTGAGATTCCTCCTCTCCTGCCTCCAATTTTCTTTTCTTTTCTCTCTCTCTCTCTTTCTTTCTTTTTCTTTTTTTTTTTCTCACTCCAAAAGATGTGTGCCTAGAGTTCTGCTTATGAGGAATTATCACTGCAGAATTCTAGCTCAGCTCAAGGCAAATTCACACAGCTGGCTCAAGTAATCACATGGTGGGATGCTGTTTTTGTACTTAAATACACTTGCGGTCTATCAGGAGCTCACTATTTCATAGTTGCTTAGTTTTGATCCAACGAGGTTTATATTTTCCTGTATATAGCATTTCAGCCACCCCAGAGCTGACGAGATTGCCCACACTGCCATGGCCGGATGATCATTGATGAAAAGATTTGCTAAACAGACTTGAAACTGTTGTCTGTGTGTTGTTTCCTGACCTAGGTCATCCGGTTGTGTTGATTTATTTCCATAGTCTGTGGCACAGGAGACCATGCTCAGAAGATCCAAAGATAGATGTGCACTTGTTTCTGTTGATTCAGCTACAAAAACAAGTAGGTATACGAAAGAAAAAGAGACTCCAATTTCAACTTTGAAACCTCATCATATTATGTTCTAAAATATAGTAATGATTAAATCAAAGCAATCATTTCAGAGTTGATAAGACAAGAGATAAATGCAGGTTGTTTTGGGTCTCTTGCTAAGTCTTGCCTAACATGTAGAAGTTACTTTATTCAGTCATTCATCTGTTAATTCACTCAAGAGTTAATCCTGCAATGTATACAGTGTTGTGCAAGGCACTTAGGGACAAATTTTCAACAGTCTAGTTCCGCAAAATATGAAAAAAAAAATGCAGAAGGAAGAAAAAACCATGGAGGCAATGATTGTAATGACTTAAAATCCAGTTCAACAAATATTTACTAAGGCATCAATTTGTGCTCAAAATGTAACACTTGGACATATGAACAAATTGTTATTAGCTGGTTTGATGCATGCACATGAGTTTAAAAGCTATCAACAGTTTGGCTGGAGAAAAATCCCAGAATGTTAGGGACAAACAATGCTATAAAGTCACACTCTATAGCATCATTTCTTTGCAAAGGAGAATAAATGATAAAAAGAGAGAGAGAGTAAGAGAAAGCTAGGAAAGAATCAGTTTCAAAGACAAATGTATTTGGCATCTACTCTTGGCCAGAGTGTGTTAGGATTTTGTGGTGGTTGTAGTGGTAGCTGTGGGATTACAAGGATAAATTATCATCTGGTTTTCAAAGAATTCATAATCCTTATGAAGAGAGGACTTAGTTATATCCCACATCCAGGGTCTCACTGTACTCAGCTTTTCACTCTCCTCCCAGAGGAAGATATGGGAATTACCCCTCCACACCCCCTGGAATCAGATGGCTAGATATCAAGGAGCCCTTTTTAGGCTGACATGCGTTCTGATATATTATGGAAATAGGTACTCAAGGGTAGCCAGACAGACATCACAGTAAAATCTACAGGCACACTTGCTTCACTGGGGCAGTGAGATAGTCGTTTAGAAGAGTAGTTGAGCTTCAATGGTCAGCCTGGCTGAAGAAAATCAAGTGTCTTCTATCCCGGGTCCTTTGGACAGCAGGTCAGAATAATCTTAACCTCTAAATTTTTTTTTTTAAGATTTTATTTATTTATTTGACAGACAAAGATCACAAGTAGGCAGAGAGGCAGGCAGAGAGAGAGAGGAGGAAGCAGGCTCCCTGACAAGCAGAGATCCCGATGCGGGGCTCGATCCCAGGACCCTGAGATCATGACCTGAGCCGAAGGCAGAGGCTTTAACCCACTGAGCCACCCAGGTGCCCCTTAACCTCTAAATCTTAAGTAAACAAATGAATGAATGTCTCATTCAGTCCCCATGTCCCTGGCAGTGATATTCCATGTCTTTCCCTTCTGTACTGAATCATAATTTGGAACGCTGTGCTGGGGTTCTGTCCCACATTCTTTTTACTCCTCCATAAGAATACTTTGGAAATAGACCTTACTGGTCCATTAAACAATTGTCTAAGTAATTAGTTCCCAGAGAACAGGAAGGGTCCAGTATTCAAGCACCTTCCGGTTACTAAGAAATACTTGCAGGGGCGCCTGGGTGGCTCAGTCATTAAGCATCTGCCTTTGGCTCAGGTCATGATGCCAGGGTCCTGAGATCGAGCCCCGCATGGAGACCTGCATTGGGCTCCCTGCTCAACCGGAAGCCTGCTTTTCCCTCTCCCACTCCCCTTGCTTCTGTTCCCCCCCACCTCTTTCTCTGTCAAATACATACATACATACATACTTTCATTATATTCTGAATGGTGGTGGTGTTGTTGGGGTACATCTCCCAGAGTAAAATTAATCTTAATATAAGGTCTTCAGAAAATCAGATTAGCTGCTGAGAGCCAACAGAAATTAGAGCTTTTGTGGAGTAGGTTTCTGGTTGTCCCTATTACTTTTCCCTGCTAGCATTCAGGGCCTTCCATCAGAGAGCTAGAAGTCCTGGAATGGTGGGGAGAATATCATGCAAAACATAATTTGACTGTGTCCTTATGACTTCTAAACAGGTCCATAGTCAATTTTGCAGATGAAAAACTCATTTACAGTTACTTGAGACTAGAACCCCCCTATATATTATGTATAAACACAAAGGATTTTTTTTTTCATTATTTTAACTTACACTGAATTTTGTGGAAATGGAACTATTGTAAAAATCAAAGGAAAAGCACACACTATTCTGCTTTGGAGTTTACCAAGAGTATTTCATACTGTGGGCCATAAAATAAATAATAATGAGTCAAATAATAATATTTAAGATAATATATACAGTATAGGTCAACATCTGTGGTTATGAGTCCACTGATATTCTACATATAGACCCAACTCTATTACCACTTCATATATATCATTTAATGTAGACTGCCATCTTGTATAGCATTAACATAAGGAAAGAAAGCAGTGTTTGGGTATAAACTTTTATTGTAAATTATTTTATTTTTATTTTGCAAATGCCAAAATACACACATTACATTACTTTGATAGGTAAGTGGTTATTTATCTATGAATTTAATTTCAGGAAAGTAATAGGGTATTAGATAATTATAACAAGAAATTTTTACATATCTGAAAAACTTGAAAACTACAGTACAGAGTCAACAAAAATATTTTTAAAAGTTACATTTATTTTTAATTGAAATTATTTCAAAATCCACATCCTGCTACACATAAAATCTGGTAAGGAACACATAAAAATGTATACAGGTAGCAAGGACAAAATACAATATGTGACATCATAAAGAAGAAAAAAAAAGTTAGTAAGAGAAGGAGAAGCAGGCCTTGACAGGGGAATAGAATTAACCAGCAGAGCTTTGGAGAAAATGAGAGAACTGTGAGGAAATGTTACACATAAGACAAAGTATAGGACATATTTAGGAAGAGGTAAATGGTCCCAATTTTGGGGGGAAATTATCTTGGTAGATAAACACTCAATTTTTTTACTGTTATATTTCTTGAAGAACACAGACAGGAATAACATTTGGAGTTTCTCATGTTAGAAAAGAAATGAATGAAGGCACAGAAAAAGATTGAGAAAAGGCTGTGAGAAACAAATTACACCAAAGCCAATAAGACTAAAGAAGTGGAAAATGAACCCACTATCAGATTTTTTAAAAATTAAGAATATTTGCATATTTTGGAAATATAGAAGTAATAAAGCTGTGTTTTAAATAATTGCATATGATTCAAATTCCAGACCAATGGAATAAGTAGCATCCTGGCTGCTATATTTCAACTCAGTACCTATTGAATTTATGACTAGACTCAAAACATATTTCTGAAACCCAAGTTCGTCTGGCTTCAATCATCCTGGTCTGGACTATGTAGAGGCTATGAGACAGTCTGGCTGACCCAAACAGAAACCATCTATGTTCTGGCCGCATTTATAAGGGTTGAGTCATTAGTGGTGAGAGTACAGATTTGGAGCCTGTGGGAGGCAGAAATATGCCCCCTGCAAAAATCTTGATGTCCTAAATCCCAGAACTTGTGAAGATGTTACATGGCAAAGGGGAAATAAGTTTGCAGATGGAATTCAGGTTGCTAATCAACAGGCTTTAAAATAGGAAGATTATCCTGAGTTTTCCGGGTGGGCCCAGGATAATCACAAAGGCCCTTAAAATGGAAAAGGAAGGCAGAGAAGACAGAATTAGAAGCTGTGGTTAGGGCCCATGTCAGATGAGATGTGATGTGAGAAAGACTGGAGACTAATACGAACTCAAAATGTTTGGATTTAAATCCAAGAAATGCCCCCACAGTATCTGTGGGACTTTGGACAAGTTGCTAAACTTCTTTTTTCTTCCTTTTCTCCTCTATGAAACAGAGATGATGATGGGGCGCCTGGGTGGCTCAGTTGGTTAAGAGTCTGCCTTGGGCTCAGGTCATGATCTCAGGGTCCTGGGGTCAAGTTCCATGTCAGGCTCCCTGCTCAGTGCAGACACGACATACCTTATAGGGGTGGGGTGAAGATGCAGTGAGTTACTTGAGTATATTTCTGTAAATCTCTAAGAACAGTGTCTAGCACTTAGTAAGTACTACCTAAATCATCATTATGATTATTCTCTCGTGTTACCCACCCACGTAATCTCTGGACTCAAGACAAAAGCTCAGGAGTCAGGATGTTGAATGTTTCTTTCCTCTGCTTGGAATGTACTTCTCTAAGGTTCTAAGGGTTCTAAGAACTCTTGCCCCTTCTCACACTCCTCTTTTGGGCCCCTGTTTAAATGCCACAGTGCCAGTCGAGCATGCGTAACTGCCCACTCCCAGAATTTTGTGGCCTCCGCACCTCACATTTTCCCCTGGAGCACTTACCCTTCATCTGCCATACCTAGGATTTATTTGCTTTTATAAGTCTTCTCCAATAGAAGGAAGACTATATTTTTGTTCACTGTTGTATCCCTAATATCTAGAATAGTGCCTGGAATAGAGTGGAACTCAACCAATATTTGTAATAATAAAATTTGCTTAATAAAAACATTAATCCAGTTAATGCTGGAGCTTTTACATTGCCATGTTTTCATATTTCAACACAATTTCTTTAGCATCAGGTTGCTGCAGTCCAAGGGCCTGCTAAATCAATCCCGGAAATCCCTCCCTGCCCATCCCTGAATCTTGTGTTACTGCTGCTGCTTTGTGGGCGCTTGGCCTCTTCACTGTGAACGTTGCATTGCTTTTGCTTGACTGTAATTGCTTCACTTTTCACTCTACATCTGCCATGTAATACACTTTACTTTTGACCACCTGGTCTCCTAAAATCTGTCAGGCTCCACGCTTTTCCTTTTATTTTTGCCACCAGGTTTATAAGGCTCAGAGGGGGAAAAAACAAGTTTCCATATAGAAATCTGCAAGGAATGGTTTCTCCCTAGATAAAGTACTATTGGTTTTCTATAGTCTCTTTCAACATTTCATTTTCAAGGTGAAGGAGAATAACCATAAACTTTAGGTCCATCATGGTGGATTAGAACTCAGGATCTAGCAGGTGTTAGATCAGATCATTGGAGCTTATCTTCGTTGGAGCTAAAAGAGTTTTCTTGGGCTGGTCATGCTTCTCCCACCCCTACTTGCCATCTTTCTTTACTAGTTAATTCTTGATGATGGTTTGCTTTCCAGATCAGTCATCATTTATTCAGGAATATATTCCCTAAATGCCCAACCTCGTTCAGTTAACCCCTTACATACTCTCACATGAGCCACCATACTTTTCCTTTGTGGCCTGTGTCAGTTTGCATACTTGTGTGTTTATTTGATTGGTATCTCTTCCTCAGCTATGAAGGCAGGGAGCCAACCTGCTTCACTCACTATTGTATCTGAGCACAAATAACAACAAAAACAAGGTAGAGACTGAAGAACTACTAGTTTTCTTTATTTTCCCTTTCCATCACAGAACTTATCACAATGTAAATACACTTTGTCTGACTCCTCTTCTAAACTATAAATTCTTGGAACACAGACTCTGATGCCGTTTCCTAAGGGTTAGTGTAGTTTCACAAACTTTACAGGCACTCAAAACCATTTGTTAAATGGCTGGTTAAATGAAATTTATGGATTTTCCTCAGTAAATTTCCTTTACTAACACCAAAATTCTTTCCAAGTGCCTCTTCAATCTATTCAAAAGAAACATTTACTTCTCTCCTTCTTCACTCTGTTGAGATTCCCATGACAGTTGCTTCTAAAGTCCCCAAGAACCCAGGGGAGAAGATTATCTCACAATGTTGGGCTCAAAGAAGCCTCTCCACATTTAGGTCTTAGTTCCTAATTAAACCCTACCCTCAAGCAAGCCTACTTTGAAAGTTGCCTTCTATTATTTTTAATAATATAGAGCTTAGACATTCTTCCCAGTGATTTTCAGGCTTTCTCCTCAGTGAGTCAGAGGACAGGAGCTGTACTTTGTTCTTAGTTTTGCCAAGTACATAATAGGCTCACAGATTATTTTGTTGAATGAATAGATGAAGGACCCATACATGACCATGTAAATAAGACCCAAAATCGTCACCAAATAAACAGAGAACCAAATGGAATTAACATTTCGGCAACCATTGCATGCATTAGGGGAGGCTAACACTACTTTAGTTATGGTTAGTTCCAGGCAATAATACACTTGCTACAAGTTGGGAAAATCATAACTTACATCTTAACACACAGGATTTTTACTTAGTAATATCTATCAGTGCATGGAGTAGATATTAAATAGAATTTCTGAATCCCTGGTCAAGGTTAAAGATTCCATTTAACAAGGCTTCTAAATACATAGAAAAGATGACCTGCTATAATACTCAACATACACTGACAGTTAGTTGCACAAGTTACTTATAAGAAGGACAACCCAAATTTATTGTGAATTATTTTTAGAACAGAAAATCATGTTTGAATATTATTAATAGCATTTTTGAGAAGAGAGCATATGTACCCACTCTTTTTTAAATTTTATTTTATTTAAATGCAATTAATCAACATATAGTGTACTATTAGTTTCAGAGGTAGAGTTCAATGATTCATCAATCTTATCTAATGCCCAGTGCTCATTACATCACATGCCCTCCTTAGTGCCCCTCATCCAGTTACCCCATCCCCTACCCACCTCCCTTCTAGCAGCCTTCAGTTTGTTTCCTATAGTTAAGTGTCTCTTATGGTTTGTTTCCCTCTGTTTTTATCTTATTTTATTTTTCCCTCTCTTCCCCGTGATCCTCGATTTTTTCTTAAATTCCACATGTGAGTGAAATCATATGATCATTGGCTTTCTCTGACTTATTTTGCTTAGCATAATACCTTCTAGTTCCATTCACGTCAAAACCACAATGAGATACCTCCTCACACCAGCCAGAATGGCTAAAATTCATAAGTCAGGGAACAACAAATGTTGGTGACAGTGTGGAACCCTCTTACTGCTGGTGGGAATTCTAGCTGGTACAGCCACTGTGGGAAACAGTATGGAGGCTCCTCCAAAAATTAAAAATAGAGCTACACTGCAACCCAGCAATTGCACTACCAGATATTTACCCCAAAGAAACAAACATAGTGATCTGAAGGGACATCTGCAGCCCAATGTTATAACATTAATGTCCACAATAGCCAAACTATGGAAAGAGCCCAGATGTCCAATGACAGATGAATGTATAAAGAAAATACATATATGTGTGTGTGTGTGTATATATATATATACATCTATATATATAGATTATTATTCATTCATCAAAAATGAAATCTTACCATTTGCCATGACATGGGTATGTACTCATTCTTAATCATATCTTTAGTCACAGATTTTCAAGTTTTCAACTTTTTTGTTGAAGTTTTATTAAAAACTTTTGTTTTCCTTTTCTTAGAGAAGCACAAAATATCATACCAATAATCATTAAGTACTGACTAATCTTTTTTGATTTTTAAAAAAAAGTTATATTTATTTATTTTAAAGTGAGAAAGAGCATGAGTGGGAGCGGCAGAAGGAGAGAGAATCTCAAGCAAAGTTCATGCTAAGCATGGAGACTGATGTAGGCCTTGACTCAGGCTTGATCCCAGGACCCTGAGACCAGAAGCTGAGTTGAAGCCAAGAGTTGGTTGCTCAATGGACAGCACCACCCAGGTGCACCATTTTTTTTAGTTTTTTATTTTTTTTTTTAAATCTAAAGCTAGCAACTCAAATGTCTACTTTGATCTAGAATGGAATGTAAAGGAAAAATGCTTACTGTTACTGTCAAAGATGAAGAGTCACAGGGTTCTGAAATATAATGTATATGAAACTTTGATGAAGCAAAGACACAGAGAAGGGCATGAACTATTAAATTCCTCTTCTCCTTCCCTCTCTAGAGGAGAAAATAACAGAAAAGTTGCAAAATCTTGTTCTTCTGGACTACCTGTTGAGAAACAGGAAAGGAAGGTTGCAATGATTAGTATCAGACAGTCTCTGTGGTGAGTCATTCTGGAATCTATATCCTAGAAAAATGGATCTCAAATGTTGGAAATGAAAAGGTGACACACAGAACTCACCTCTTCTCTCAACTTCACCTCCGTTCTGAACTTTTAATCCAGCAGGTTTTATATGACTTCTAGGCAGATGTATTTTGAAAACAAAACAAAATAAAACAAAACCCCCCTTGATTCTGGTATTTCTCCACATGCCTTATCCTTCTCTGTCTTGGTTTCAAAGATCACATACTGATAAGAACAGAAAAGGTTGATAAGCAAATACTCAATAATTTGTAATATTCACAATTTTAGATTTCAATTCCACTTTTTTGTGTGTTATATACAAATAATTGTAGCAGTGATAATACAGGAAGCACTGCTGTTAGCACTTCACACACATGAACTTCATGATAAACCTATGAGATAACATTATCCCCACCATATAGATAAAAAGCTGTGACATAAGGAAGTTAAATTATTTGCTGAAGCATTTGGAGACAGGATTTGAACTCAGGATGTCTGGCCTCAGAACTTGCCATCTTTAGCAGCACAGTGTATTACATAGATATACTGCCCATGCAATATATCTATTAGTCTAGTTACGATTTACAGCACAGAGACTTTTTCTGATTTTCAATAACAGTGATAACATTCCAGTTACTATAAAAGAGAGAACAAATATTTAGAAAAAATATAGTTACTTTCATTTTTTTTTTTGGAAGTTTTTAACCCCATCATTTTTCTTTGCTCTATTGTTCTTATCTAAAAATACTGAAGAATGAAGCTAAAATCATTTATTACCTAGTTTATCTACCTTAGGTAATGGAATCTAGGGCAGATCCATAAATCAAATGTAGACAGTAGTTAGTTGGAAATTTTAGGAGCATATAAATGCCAAGATTGTGTGTGTGTGTGTGTGTGTGTGTGTGTGTGAACCAAATCTCTCTATAGGTCTTTCAAAATGGAACATTTTTTTATTATTTTTTATGTTTTTATTATTTGATTAGGGTTATTCATTTTTATACATTTAAGATAGAAAATTCCATTCTTCAATTCTCTTAGGATTCGGAATGAAGCCTTCTTTAACATCGTAGGCTTAAAAAAATTACATTGTATCATAACTTCATTCCAAATCTATCTAAACAAGTTCTTTTTTTTTTTTTTTTTAAAGATTTATTTTTTTGACAGATAGAGATTACAAGTAGGCAGAGAGGCAGGCAGAGAGAGAGAGAGAGGAGGAAGCAGGCTCCCAGCCAAGCAGAGAGCCCGATGCGGGGCTCGATCCCAGGACCCTGGGATCATGACCCGAGCCGAATGCAGAGGCTTTAACCCGCTGAGCCACCCAGGCGCCCCTCTAAACAAGTTCTTATAGAAAAAAGGAACAAACAAGAGTCTGTTTTTTATTTAAGTTACATATATGAGGCCAGGGAAGTAAATACGCTATAATAAAGATGAAGTTTGGAAAGCAATGAATGTCGAATGGTATTCTTTCCTCTCTCTAGTGAGAGCATATCTTTACATTGTCAACTTCCAAGCTGTATTTTTTGGAAGGGGTATATTTCAAGCACCATTTATTTCATCTTGTTATAGACCATTTACCTTTGTTTTCATTTGGTGCATATCTTTTAAACTTATATTCTAACCAATTTAGTCCTAATTATTTTTTCCAATTTTAACTGCAGTTAGCTATCTGTTTAACGAAGCACTTGTTTCAACTGGACATTACATTCAAGTGCCCTGTGATGGGCCTTTACTTCGTTATAAGTGAGTTCTGTAATGTTCTTTCCCCCTCGTAAATTGTATTTGATTGCCTTGTGGCAAAGCTGGTTCTTATTTGGTTTTCATTTATTTGCATTTCATTATTTTTTACCTTTTAAACTTTTTAATCTCATAACATTCTTTCCTGTTTTCTAATTCTTTCCAAATGCCAGTCTTAAAAAAAAAAAAAAGGCACTTGTGGTTTTCTTTTTTATGGTTGTGCTCTCTTTTTCCGTGTCTCTGTGTCTATCATTCTTCACTTTTAAAAACTTTTAGTAACCCTTCTCTGTATAAATTCTTGCCTGCACAGCTGGGTACTCGAAAAAATTGACTGCTTGGTGGAATTGCTGCAAAGACTAATCCAAAACAACTTTTACATAATATGTTAAAACATTCAGATACTTCTTTAGCTATATTTGGCTAATTTTTGGTAAAATTTATACAGATGTATACATTTGATAGGTTCACTCTTGTTCAGATGTTTTGGCATTAGGTATATAAAATCAATAACTGTGGGGGAATTGAAAGATGTTAAAGAGGACACACTTGCAACGACATGAGGAAGTTCTGAGGTGTAATGGACAGGATAGTGATTACAGGAACTACAATGTATGAAAGACTTCAAAATTGCTAAGAGAACAGATCAATACTTTCCTAATGTGTATACATATCAGATCTCTATGTTGTACACCTGAAACCAATATCATATTGTATGTCAGCTATACTTAAATAAAAAATAACCAATTATTGCAAATTCTTTGCCTTTTGTATTATTTATCTTATTGTAATAATATTCTACTTTTCCCCTGTTAAGTTTATAGAAAGTTACAGATGTATATACGAAAGCGCTTAAAGGAACCATTTTGTATTTAGAAGTATTTGAGAAGCAGAAACGTATTTCAGTCATAATTTTTTGACACATTTGGTATCTTTTTCTTAAGGCACTGATTGGCCTTAAACAAAGTGGTTATCTCTCAGATAACTGAGAAATTTTTAACGTACATAAAACCTATTAGGCATGTGAAATATGTCCAGTTCCAAGAAAGAAAAAAACAAAGAATAGTCTTATTTTTTGGATTTTTCACACATTTGGCAAAAACATATCAAACGAAACAAAACAACACAGCATCTTTTCTTTCTGAAAAAACTTCAATCTTTCCACTACTGGTTCATATCCTATTAACCTCGTCTTTTCTATTAGATTTATGAAAACAGGAAAATTATTACCAATCTTACTGAAAAATCAGGCTGTATCACAATGTGTTTTATTGGTGAAAGAAGTTAATTACATAGAAGTGTATGTAAGAAATGAATGTACGAGTTCCAGTTCAGCTATGATTGCATAGCTTCTGTTGGACCAGGAATACCATAGATAATAACCACAAACTGTGGTAGAAAATATGTAAAATAACTACCTGCAGGTGGAGAGTCAACCAAAGTAAGTAGAATCTGAAAAAACACATGATACTTGGAAAAAGAGAATGACACCAGCTGAATTTTTTATTTTTATAGCTTTTACCTGAAGGGTGGATTCCAGACTATACATGTGGTCCCTTAAAACTTAAATGAAAACCCTTTGTCTTGCTGTGTTGAAGAAAAGGACAGGGTTTGAGCCAAACTTACTTGAAAACTGGAGGTTAAATCTTAGGAAAAGGAAAGTCAGAGAGAGGAACCGAAATTCTGTGTACAAACACTGCCAATATGTCAACTGACCCCAAGCACGTCTGCATGGGGAAAGACTCCATGCAGCTCAGAAAAGGCCAAATGAATTGATCCAAGATTTAATCTATCTTCCACTAAAGGGAAACAAGAATTTTCAATTTTAATGGTCAAGTTGAGTCAAGTCCCTGGTTAAAAAAAAAAAAAAAGAACAAAAAACAAAACATTAAACACTTTGGAGGAGGGGCATCTGGAGTCCTTTGGCATCTGCTTTCCACTTGGGTCATGGTCCCAGAGTCCTGGGATGGAGCCCTGCACTGGGCTCCTTGCTGGGCAGGAGGCCTGCTTCTCCCTCTCCTACTCCCCTTGCTTGTGTTCTCTCTCCCACTGTGTCTCTCTCTGTCAAATAAATAAATAAAATCTTAAAAAAAAACAAACAAACTTTGGAGGAATATAGAAGGTAAAACTTCTACAATGTATCATTCGTAATGTCCAAGATAGTCTGAAAATACTTATCATATAACGAATCACAAAAACATGGGGAAGGAGACTTGTAGGCTAGCTTTGTTAGGATATTAAAAAATAATTACCATAAAAGAGTAAGATGACAAATTCGACCTCATCAAATAAAACTTTTGTTTATTAAAAATATATCATTAAAGAAATACATATATAAGCCACAGATATGAAAAAATTTTGAAATATTTGCCAAATTTATACCTGACAAAGGACTGGTATCCAGAAAATATGAATTTTTTTTAAAGAATTTATTTATTTGACACAGAGAGAGGGAGCATAAGCAGGGGGAGCCGCAGGCAGAGGGAAAGGGAGACGCTGACTCCCTGCTGAGCACGGAGCCTGATTGGAGGCTCTATCCCAGGACCCTGAGATCATGACCTGAGCCGAAGGCAGAGGCTTAACCCACTGAGCCACCCAGGAACCTGAAGATCTTCAACTGCTCAAAAATAAAAAGATGAACAACAATATAAATTAGCAAGACATTTTAACAGATGCTTCACAAATAAAACATGTAAGAATGAGCAATAAGCATATGCAAAAGCGTGCAATATACTTAGTCTTCATGAAAAATCAGACTAACACTACCATGAGAAACGTCTGCATACGACCTGAATGGCTAAAATGAGAAAAACTGATGACACTGACTATTGGTAAGATTGTGGAGAAACTGGAACTCTTGTACGGGTGGTGGGAGTTTAAAATGTTATAATTATTTTGGAAAGTATGTGTGTTTATTGTAAAACCAAACACATACTTACCCAGAAATTCCAATCCCAGATATTTGTCCTACAGAATTAAAAGCATTATTTACTTACTACAGCAACAACAGAGCACCTATAAGAATATGTAAACCCTTTATATTTATAATGGCCTAAATTTTCTGGAAATATTTCAGCTATCTATCAGTGAGAGAATAAATAAACAAATTGTGATTTATTTATAAATTGAATGTTACTCAGCAATAAAAAGAATGAACTATCGGTACATGTAATAACATGGATGAATCTCAAAAACAATGAAAGAGAAGTTGCGCAGAAGAATAAATACTACATGATTACATTTATTTACTTTTTTACTTACTTCTTTGCTTTAGACTTTTTATTTATTTGAGAGAGAGAGAAAGAAAGCATGCACACATGGGTAGAGGGAAGAGCAGAGGGACAGGGATAGAATCCCAAGGAGACACCCCCCTGAGCAGGGAGCCTGACACAGGGCTGGATCCCACGACCTTGAGATCATGAACTGAGCCCAAACCAAGTCAGACACTTAACTGACTGTGCCGCCCAGGTGCCCCTGCATGAATACACTTATAAGAGAGACTAGAATAGGTAAATTTAAAAAAATTTTTCAAAATACTATTTGTCTCTGGAGATTTGGTGCAGTATTGATTTACTGTGCAAAGACATGAGAGGACTTTCTGGGGTGCAGTACTATTTCATATCTTGATTGAATCATACAAGTATATGCATTTGTGAGAACTCATTGAGTGGTACACCAAATATTTATGCATTTCATTGCTTATAAATTTTATCTTGAAAGAAACAAAGCTCAAGTCTAGGTAATTACATTCACCCTGAAGTCTTAAAAGGAAGTGTAATGATGTCCGTTACTAACTTTGTAGTGCATCAAAAATAACATAGGCTGACGGATAGAGAGATGAATTGGGTGGGTATGTGATGAAGGAAGTATAATAAAATATTACCTCATACTAGGTATATGGGTATACCTATACCCATCTTTCACTTTTCTGTTTTTCAACATTGTTCAACTTTTCTGTAGGTTAAATAGTTTTTATTATAATATGTCAGAAAAAAGAAATGAATCTAGAATATAAGTTTTATTTTACTTAGTCATTTTGAACATACTTAAGCCTAATGAATATGCTATTGTGGTTATTTTTGGTAATACAACAGGACAACTGTAAACAATTTATATTTCCATAAATAGACATTTAAGTGGGGTGCCTGGGTGGCTCAGTCATTAAGCGTCTGTCTTTGGCTCTGGTCATGATCCCAGGGTCCTGGGATCGAGCCCTGGGATCGAGCCCCGGCATCGGGCTCCCTGCTCATTGGGAGGCTTGCTTCTTCCTCTCCCACTCCCCCTGCTTGTGTTCCCTCTCTCGCTGTGTCTGTCTGTCAAATAAATAAATAAAATCTTAAAAAAAAAAAATAAACGTTTAAGTACTGTTTGAAGGTGGCATGAAAGTCCTTGATCTATTAAGATCAAGAAACCCGGGGCGCCTGGGTGGCTCAGTGGGTTAAAGCCTCTGCCTTCAGCTCAGGTCATGATCCTAGGGTCCTGGGATCGAGCCCCACATCGGGCTCTCTGCTCAGCAGGGAGCCTGCTTCCTCCCTTCTCTCTCCCTGCCTGCCTCTCTGCCTACTTGTGATCTCTGTCTGTCAAATAAATAAATAAAATCTTAAAAAAAAAAAAAGATCAAGAAACCCCAGTAGAAAAACATGCAGAATGCATGTCCACAGTTTGAAAGAAAATTGTAAATAACTGTTGTGAATCCTTTAAAAAAATGCTGCATCATGGATGTTGGTCATGGCATAGAGGCTGATATTGTATGGAAAAAATAAATACCAATCTATCTGAGTTGAGAAATGATTCTGAGAAGTCAGGCTTGATTCAAAGATGTTTCAGGAATATGTGATAAAGACTATAAAGAAGTATAAAATAAGAATTCTAGTTGCTAGAGTTATTATTTTCTTTCTTAGTGATATGTAATATAATGGTACATCTTATGTCAGATGACATTTTAGAGTTAATGAAATATGGTATTTATGAGTTACTACTATGTTCTATACATCATGCTATGAATAAAACAAAATCCCTGCCTTTGAAAAGTGCAAATTTGGGGGAGGAAATATACCAGGTACAATCAATAATACAATACAATATACAATATACAAAATACAATAATACAGTTAATAATAATTGTGTCTTGTGAGTCCACTCTGTAGGAATCTAAACTTACCTAGTCTTATCTGGGAAAACTCCCAAGAAGAAGTAGCATATACTTCGTTATGAAGGGTGATTATCAATTTGCCTGATTGAGAAGGCTGGAAGACAGAAAACAGCCGTGTAAACAAAAGAAAGCATAAGAACACAAAGACACAAAGAACAGAATTCTTATTTTTTTTTAAAGATTTGATTTATTTGTCAGAGAGAGTGCACACATGTAGGGGGAGCAGCAGGCAGAGGGGGAAGCTGACTCCCCACTGAGCAAGGAGCCTGATGTGGGACTCAATCCCAGGACCCTGGGGTCATGACCTGAGCTCAAGGCAGATGCTTAACTGACTGAGCCATCCAGGTGTCCCAGGAACAGAATTTTTAAGAGGTGATGAAATCTTTCATATGTGAGAGCCTGAGAGTTGTGGGAAGTAGTGTACCAGGAAGGGAAGTTAGATTAACTTTTTGCAGTATGTCCTATGTCATGGTAAGCATATTGTTATTATAGGCCAAATGTTGCTAACTGTGGAGTTGGAGTATCTGCATCATGGTGAAAAGCTGATGGAAATAAGACCATTCTCAGAACCCCTGGGTGGCTCAGTCAGTTAAACATCTGGCTCTCGATCTCAGCTCAGGTCTTGATCTTAGGGCTGTGAGGTGTTAGGCATGAGGACTAATTAAAAAAAAAAAAACAAAACAAAACAGAGAGAGAGAGAGAGAGAGAGAGAGAAACTATTTTCTTATTTAGTTCTTACAGTCAAATGATACATTATCCCATTGCCCTTTATTTTTAGGTACAAGCAATGATTTCCTGCAAGTAATCAGTGAAGTCCTTGAGAGTTACTCACTTTGCCATTCATACATTGAAATTACAATAATGCAATGTTTCTGAGAACAAAAATCCAATATTCTTCTGTATATAAAACCATCATTTTGTTATTGTCAGCCCTCTGCGTTTCCCAGGACACAGGCATACATACAAGCATAGAGGTGTCATTCCTACAGACAGAAGAAAGACTGTATCAATCTGCCTGTTGGACATCTCCTTTTTACTGACTAATATGTTTTCACTCTGGGTGCCAGCATCCCAAGTTTTCTGTAGGTAATAAACCAGGCCAAGATCAGTTGGTGATGGTTTAGTTGCTTTGTCTTAAATTCTAGGTCCAGAATTGGCATGCAGATCAGACCAGGCCAGGCAGAGCATCACATTGTGCTGGGCACATTGATGGGAGCGAGATGGTTTTATAACAATTCAACAGAGACAGGCTTGGACTTCTGTCTAAGCACCTTGCTGGGTTAACTATGCCTTCTGTTGTCTTTGATGTCTTTTACTGCTTCAAGTTGTAGAAAATTGATTAAAAAATAAATCATTTATGTCCATAAGAATATAAATGTATTCTGTCAGCTGGAGTAAAATCGACTATTACCCTATGGATATTGAAGTTCTGCATTCTGAAAAATTTACTTAGCATTCTTGGTTGCCTATATATTATGTATTCTTTGAACTGGGTATAACGTCTTATTTACTTCATTAGCTAATGAGAAAATGAAATCTTTAACATATTTTAATTTATACGGTAGTGAAATTTATATTTCAAAAACAGTATCTTTTGACACTATTGATTGCTTGACCTATTCCATTATTTTTATGAAGATGCTATTCTTTGATCCCACCCAATATCTGTTTTAATTTGGACTGCAAAACTGTCATCTTGGAATTTTAATGTTTTTTCCTTAAATGGGTTTTGTTTATTTTTTGGTGGGGGGGTAGGTAACCACTGATTTTTAATTTCTTGTTTTGGTGCATTATTTTATCTGAAAATGAGATCAAGTACATTATTTGTCAGGAAAAGAATTTATTTTCATGTCCTAACTTGATAGTTATACTGAATAGACTATCTGGTTCAAAACTCATTTTCCCTTTGTTCTGATGTCCTCAACCATCTGGTATTCTACTGAGAAGGATAATGTCAATTTGATTCTCATTCCTTTATAGTCAGCATTTTCTTTTTTCTTTTTGATAGCTTATAGGATTCTCTATGTTTTCTTTATATACTGAAATTTCATTATGATATATCTTTTATTCACCCTTCTTGGCACTGTATGGACCGTTAAACTCTTTAGACTTGCAATATTCTTAAGTCTGGGATATTTTCTTCAATTTTTTTTAAAGATTTTATTTATTTATTTGACAGACAGAGATCACAAGCAGGCAGAGAGGCAAGCAGAGAGAGGTGGAAGCAAGCTCCCCGCTGAGCAGAGAGCCCGATGCGGGGCTCGATCCCAGGACCCTGAGTTCATGACCTGAGCCGAAGGCAGAGGCTTTAACCCACTGAGCCACCCAGGCGCCCCTTCTTCAATTATTTTTGATAGTTTTCCCTATTGTATCCATTCTTTCTTGTTAGAATTTATTATTCCCAAATTGTTGCTTTAAAGTAATATCCTGTTGCAGTTTTATGAGAACAAAATATTCTGGCCTGAGTATCCCTGAGGATGCTTGATTTAAAAAAAAAAATAGTTTTGTTCCCTGAATTGTCTATATTGTGTAGTGTGAATTGCTATATTATTTTGGTCCTCTCATAATTCTGATTTTCTTCATATGTCTAGTGATTTTTAATACTTTCATCACGTTTTAAAAGAACTTAAGCTGATTATTCTTGGTGACTGGCATGGGTTTCCTTTGTGGGTATGTATATGGTACTCTCGTTTTCTCTGGAGTTCTTTCCTCCAGAAGATTGGGGCTGCCTGGGAAAGTAGCTGAATATAGTGTGCTGATCTACTTCTGGGCTTCACTCTAGGTTATGCAATGTGGAGCTGGCCCTCAGTGAACCGCAGACCCAAACCAGATTGGAAAGGCTTTGCCCTGAGCATGAATAATACCCTGTTCTGATTTTTCCCCAGTGGTTTGTCCCATTCCTCCAGAGAATACTTTGTTCTTTTTGACTGAGAGCAGTAAAAACTTAGCTACTTGTACCTAGGAAACAAGGTGGTAGAATAGATGGATTAGGGAAGAGGAAGAAGTAGAAACATCACTTGCCTTTTACACATGCTCTCTATTCACCCTCTAAATCTGTTTATTTCTTCTTTTACTTCTCCAAGGATTTCAAGCTCAGAGTTCTTTCAGGGTGACCGATTCACTCTTGTTTTTTTCTAAAGACACTTTCTGTACTTTCTTTGTGCCTTCATTCACTCTATTACATTGTTAATAAGGTTTTTTTTGCTTTTTTCCCCCAGAATTAAAAAAAAAAAAGAAATCTCCTAATTCTATGAATGATCTCTTCCTTTCCCTTTACTATGATAGAAGTAACAGTCTCTATACATACGCAGAAGAGGGAGTCACTCTCATGGTGGTTAAGTAACTTGCTCAAGGTTATCATGCAAAGTTATCTATGCCTTTTTTTTTCTAATTTATTTATTTATTTTTTTCAGCGTAACAGTATTCATTGTTTTTGTACAACACCCAGTGCTCCATGCAATACGTGCCCTCTCTATTACCCACCATCTGGTTCCCCCAACCTCCCACCCCCGCCCCTTCAAAACCCTCAGGTTGTTTTTCAGCGTCCATAGTCTCTATCTATGCCTTTTTAATTGTCTACGATATTTTCCTTTTGGGAATTGCCGCCTTAACCAGTTGGAGTTGTCATTCTGGTATCTGGATCTATGCTACACACCGTTCTTGTCATCCAACTATTATGATTCACTTCAAAGAGGAATATATAGAAAGTTCCAAGCCATTCAGAATCATTCACGAGAAATATTTTTCCCTGAGTTATAGGAATAGTGCAGGCTTGAAGAGACCAGTGGCCATCTTTGATAGCATGAGGAGTGGAACTGCCTGAAAATAAAAGCAGTATAGAAGGATGATAAGCTGGGGCATGGAGCAAGACAGAGTTCTGGTGACTTTGTGTCCCTGGATACACTCTGTCTCTTTCAGTTATAGAAGTCAATGAATTTTCTTTCTCTGTACAATACTAGGTTGGGTTTTGTCATTTGTGTCATGCCAGTTCTGATGTACACAACTATGCAGTACAAAATAAGCATTAAGACCCAGGCGACCTGCCTAAAGAACCTGTATTCTCATTCACCGCTAGATACAGCTTCCCCTGAACAGGTAAAGACTAAGAGATAGAGAAGAATTAAGAAAGCCGATTTGTTGAATTAGCTCAAAAATTTCAATTAATCAAACAAAAATTTGTTGTATATGTAAATATATTCAAGTGAGACAAAAAAGAAGCCTTCTAATTACTTGATTTATCCATACTTTTCTAAATGCACCCAAGATATTCATTTCTACCTCCCAACCTAATAAAAAAATCAACCAGGATTCAAAGGAGGTTATGCATTCTATAACTGGGTACAGATGATCTGATAGAAAGCAGCTGAACACTTGTCTGATAGCAGAGCGTTCCCATAGGAAAATTGTAGTAGAAAATCATTCCAACACACACACACACACACACACACACACACACACACACACACACACATTTGCCCTCCATTGATTCAATTTAAAACTAAAATGAAAAAAATTCTAGCTAACTATAATAACTTGGGGAAAAAAAGGAAAATTGGGTATCTTGCCATGGAATAAATACATAAATGTTTGGCAGTCTATCTCAGTATATTGAAGGGTAATGAAAACTACATGTAAAATCTCTAACTTTTCATTTCTTTAGACTTTTCCTCATATATTGACTCAGAACATTATAAATAAAAGAAAAAAATTAAATAAATGCCTTAGGTATCAGCAGGAAAAAAGAAAGCTATAAAACCCAGTGATTAATGAAATAAACCTTCTGTAGGGAGCAGTTGATTTCTAAACTGCAGACATAGAGCAAATCAGATGAAGATACTTTCTTAGACTTTTGAAGGTATTAACTTTTGGCATGGAAGATATCTCCTGGAGAAATATACCACTAAGTTAGCCAAATTACCAAAAGAAAGAAAATTAATTTTCAAAAATTCTTGTGAACTAGAGGAACAAACTAACCGTCAGCTCTGTACCGTCCTAGGAAACTGAACTACTATATTGTAAAATTGCTTCTGCTTTACTGACTTAGAATAAGTGTTTGTATAATTATATGTAGCTCAAGTTATTGCAAATTAATGCTCTAGGTTTATGCTCAATTTATATGACTGAGTCTTATATCATATTGTGCAATAAAATTCTCATTTGATTCCTCATCAAGTTTAAAGACGTTCTAGCTTAGAGCAAATGTAAAAATCATGTTGTCAAAAGCTGAGCCCATCTGTCACCACTGGAGGTCATATGGTTTCATTATTTATTCTGCTGGAATGTGTAGGCAAAAATGTCTGTTTTAGGACCTAAAATGTTCCATATATATATTTATGGTTGGGACCATATTTATAGTTTTTCATTGTTTTTACATTAAAACACAACCTTAATGCTAGTAACAAAAGAGTTTCTTTTCTCTGAAGTACAGATGTATATTTTTAATATATCCAGAAAAAGAAGTTAACTCAGAGAAGTATCAAGAGGACATATGATATATGATCCAAGATTTTGTTTTCTTCTTTCATTTTTTTCCTTTAAAAAGGCTGTGTCTTTAAGTAAAACATCCCCCTCCATCCACTGTTTACATAGCTCTCAAACTCATGTTATGACTCTATAGAGGCAAGAGTACCGTTTGTAAGCTAGGTTTTAGTAAATGGCTATATTATTAGGTGGCTATAGTTTTGTATATTCATTAATTTATGAATATGTCACAATGAAAAATATCCTAGGCCATATATAGTCATCAAATTTTGGCATTTCTGCAGTGACTTTCCATGATTTCAGTGATAGCATTTAAACTCACAAGTTCAGCAATTATCCTGGGATAGCATTTACTAAGCAAGTCTGAGATAGTCATGAAAGGACATTAATCTTACTCCACAAGTGAAGTGTAAAAGAAATATTACTTTGTATATACCATTAAATCAATTTAGATTTATCTCAGAGTTGTACTTATCCTCTGCTGGATGGGAATTTCATCCCAGTCATTTTAAGGGTATCCTCTTCGACTTACACTCAGAAATCAGGAGATCTAGACACTACTTCCAAAAATGAGATAATGACTTGTAAGCTCCTGTTTACTATTTGCTACTAGCATCTTTTTTGTCTACATCTACAGTGTTCTTTTGATGTCCAGCCATGCTATGTTTTCATGCTAGATGTGGAATATAGAAATCTTTGCACCCAGAATCTATTTATTCTTTCTGGAAACCATTTTTGCTTTAAAAACTATCGCTTCTTTCAATCTTACTCTATGTGTTTGGATGAAGCTGATTTCATCCTCCAGACCCATAAATATACATATTCCTGTAGACTGGCCAATCAGCATAGCACATTCCTTTGGTTTACAGTGATTGGTTTATAGATGAACATGGGACATATTCAATGTTAATGAAATGCCTGAAAGGCCTTATTCGGAGCTTAAGAGACTCTCACTCTTTCCTTTAAAATACGAAGTTCAGAGCCTGTGCAATTCGAAGCTATTTAAGCTGTCTTAAAACCAAGAGGGGAGGGCTTGCTGGAGAACAGTACTGATGTTCTGGTGCACAGAACTGAATAGGTAACTGAATCCAGGGATATTATTTCAACTACTGATCAAATGATACCTAAACTTTTCCATCATGTAAGTGATTAGATTATCTTTTTGTTCAAGATTTGGATCTTTCTATAACAAATAGCACCTCCCTAGATATTGTCATAAACCATTCTGTAAAGATTAAGTCACCTCCCCTGGTCCAGCTTGGAGCTGTCCTTGGATAACTATTACCTGTGACTTAGAATCTTCTCTTCCATTCCATAATCCATTTTCTCTGCCTCCTTGATTCTTAAAGACACTTTTTCTTCTAAACCCTGCACTATTATCTAACTTCATCTTTTTTATTGGCTTAGGGCCCAGAAATTTTGAGCTGACTTATCTCCTGGAATCAGACTGAATATATTAGGGGATGGTAAAGCTGTTGTGGACTTCATATTTTTAACTATGTCAACACTCCCATTGGCCAGTTCCAGCCCCCAGATTTTCAGAAACAGCAACAAAAGTTTTTCATTCAAAAGACAAAAAGTATGTATGATATCACTTTACTTCTGAGAGTTTCCATGCCATCAAAAATCCCTAGACTTTTAAACTTTGGTTATCTACTTTGATGGAAGACAGTAAAGGTGATAGAGAAACAAAACAAGAAATGGAAGAACAGCAGATACTACTGTTTTAATAAGACACCTTCATTAATTTTTCTGGGATGCCAACCAATTAATTCACAATAGGAAATTTTACTGACATATATAATTGAATACTTACTTTTGATGTGTAATTTTATTATATCTGGAAAGGTTAACCTATGTATTGATTTAATAAGGTCAAGCTATGGGTGCCTGGGTGGTTCATTTGGTTAAGGGTCAAATTCCAGATTTAGGCTCAGGTCATGATCTCGGTGTTGTGAGATCAAGTACCCTATTGGGCTCCCTGCTCAGCAGGAAGTCTTCTATTCTCTCTCCTCCTCTGGTTCCCCCCCTCTCCCCCCCACACCACTCTCTCTCAAATAAATAAATAAATCTTTTTAAAAAATAAAAAAATAAAAATGTGGGTAACCCCCATGAGTTCTTGTTCCAACACTCAATAGTCAAATGTTTCTACCTTTAGATGAGGAATATTATAGAAAAATTCCCCAAGAAATAAGCAAGAATAGTTAATGATTGGTTCCAAAATAACAGAGAGAGAGTTTTAAATAAGGGCCCTCAAAGGATCAGGGAACAATTTATGCCACAAATACCCTTTTGAAGACCTATGGTTCTTGGAGACCAGATAAGAGTCCTCTTGTCAAGAAGGAGGTAACAGTGACACAGGATGACCTTGGAGGAAGTGAGACATCCATTTCTTCTCTCTCCTGCTCCTTCTTTATCTCTCCATATTAGTTTTATAAGGCTGCCATAGCAAAGTACCCCAGCTTGGGTGACTTAAACATTTATTTTCTTGGGGTGCCTGGCTGGCTTAGTCAGAAGAGCACATGAGGCTTGATCTTGAGGTCATGAGTTTGAGGCCCAAGTGGGGTGTGGAGATTACTTCAGTAAATAAAGCTTAAAAAACAAAACATTTATTTTCTCATAGATCTGGAGGCTAGAAGTCTATCAAGAAATCTGTGACTGCAAGGTTGATTTCTTTTGAAGCCTTTCTCCTTAACTTGCAAAGGTGACCATCTTCTCTCTTTGTCTTCATATGGTCTTTCCTCTTTGGGTGTGCATGTCTGTGTCCAAATTTCTTCTTATAAAAATAACAGTCATGCTGGATTAGGACCTGCCCTAAAGACCTCATTTTAACTTAATTCATTCTCTAAAGACTTTATCTTCAAATATTATTGAGCTCTGGGGTACTAGGGGTTAGGACTTCAACATATGAAGGTGGGGGACATATTTATCCTATAACACTCTTTTACTCTGTTCTTTGCCTCATTTGTTATGGCACAAATTCTAAACCTCAATCCTGGACTTTCTCATTTTATTCTCTATAACTAGTTTTAGAAATCAAAAAAGCTGAGCAACAGAAGATCATTGCTTTATTAAGACTTTCCTTTTACTTCTAGCACTTGGTAATGAATCAGACTCACTACCCTCCCATCTTCACTCCATTTCCCCACATTTATTTTGACACATTACCCCTAAAGCTTCTTTAATACTTTGCATCTGGATAAACTCAAGATCCTTGCATGTTTCAAATAGGATTTCCTTTGACTGCTAATATGGAAGCAGGAGAAATTGTATTTATTTTTATTTAATCAATATAGCTTCTTGAATCAATAAAGCTACAATTTATGAAGAAAGTGCAAAATCAAATAAGGACTCAACTGTATCTTTCTGAAGTCAATCTATTTGTCGAACTAGTGCTCTACTAATCTTTCCAATTAACTTGTGGCTGCTGATGACATTGCATTTCTAGTGTCACTAGGGATGATAAACGATCAGACACCAGGGGAACTGCTGTCAAAATAACACTGATTCTTTGATGAAAAAATATCACCTTAATATTAGATTGCTGAAAATATTTCTTTTCTTAGAATTCATTAGCTACACATTAAGAAAGTACAATGAAGGGGATGCTTGCTATCTGTGAATTAGGGGGAAATGTGTCAGAAAACACAGCATGTAGAAGACAGTGTTACTCAAAGAGGCAATTTGAGCAGATCTTCAAAATTAATAACAGGGGCACCTGGGTGGCTCAGTGGGTTAAAGCCTCTGCCTTCGGCTCAGGTCATGATCCCAGGGTCCTGGGATCGAGCCCCACATAGGACTTTCTGCTCAGCGGGGAGCCTGCTTCCTCCTCCTCTCTCTCTCTCTCTGCCTCCTCTCTGCCTGCTTGTGATCTCTGTCAAATAAATAAATAAAATCTTTAAAAATAATTAATAACAAAATTTTCTGGTCATGAGTCGGTTAATAGCAAACTGTTATAAATTAGGCCATTTTTTTTTAGGAGAAAGGAAACAATTTTGTGTGATGTTTAAAATGCTGTCCATAATACTTTAATTGTGGCCCTATGCCTCACCTCTACCTTATTACATTCATGTTTCAATAAAAGCTGTAATTATTTATTGAAAGGTAATATGTACTTTACTACACTTTACATACATTATTTAATAAAACCCCTACATAAATGTGATAGGTATTATTATATAATAATTTTAAAGATGGAAAAAACTGAGGCTTGAGGAGTTTAATAGGCTGACCAAAGTCACATGCTAGCTAGTAACTGGCAGTAACTAAATTTGAAGCCAGTCTGCTTGTCTTTAAGCTCTAAACATTATCTTGTTGCCTATTAAGTTTTATTTGATACCTTAGCACAGCTGTATTTAAAAATAAATTAGCTACTGTGTAAGTGAAGTGTTTCTTAATAGAATGACATATAATATTGCCAGAGCTCATTATACCGTAACCTAGTCCAAAATTAACACTGCCTTACAATGCATTGCACTATAGTGTCAAAAGAAATGATAGTTTTGCAGTTCATATGCTTTGTATTTTGCTCTGCTTTTCAAATTTTCACCTGAACGAAAAACAATGAACAGTTTTGTTTTGTTTTGTTTTAAGTTGTCTATTGACAAGGTGCTGTGGTGACTGGGGCTTCAAAACAGTCTTAACCATTTTTCCAGCAAGAAGCTTCAAACAAGTTACACGTGACTCTATAGGAGCCAATAAATGTTCTATTATCATAAGATGTAACACTTGAGAATCTTACAGTTCACATACAATTCTCAATATCAAGATATTGATTGCTTTTCTAATAATGGAAAAAGGGAAAAGTATCTTTAATTAGAAGACTATAATGGATCTAGTGAAAGAAAGCAGCTAAAATTTTATACAGAGCTCATTGTTTGATAATTATCATATATCAATTGCTAGTATGATTTCAAGTATGGAAAATAAATTTCATATTGATCACTGGTGAACTTTTTGTGACTTAAATAAGTTGATGCTCCAATGCCAACTGCCCTTAAATTCCTGGTCAATAAAAAATTACCATGTTTTGTTTTATCCACTCAAAACTGTCTTGCTGATGGTTTCAGGACTCAAACAGGTAATCTAGTGAGTTCTGCTATCAATATCATATTTATTTACAATTTGGGCTAATTCAAAGTATAACTTCATTAAGAATAATTTCAGGCAGTGAAATGGGGAGCATCTGAAGACTCATGTCCTCACTCTACGAGTCATGCCAGGGGCTAAACTTCAAGTATGTGTCATTGCTCCCCAGTATGTGGAGTGGGTGATTTATTCATATCTAAAATAAATTTCCATGGACCCTGCCAAGCACTTCTAGTCATCAGTCCTCTTCCATGTTCTAAAGTTCAAAGTTTTTTGCCTTTACTCTATCACTAATTCATTTGATTACCCCTTTTATAATTGGGTGTGGCTTCATCACTCTAGTTTCATAGTCAACAAATTTCAAACACCTCAACCCTTGGCAAGACACATCCTTTATCTTTTTAATTTGTCTGAAATTTGGATCTCCATCTGGGTACTGCATAAGGATTTCAAAATTTACCTTATCCTAAATAATCTCATTTTCACTCCTCAAAATAATTGCTCTTCCCAGGAGCTTGCATAGTTTAGAGACTATATTAAGGGGAAGCCCATTGTTCCAAGCAACACATCACAAATTTTATAACATACAAGATAATTGATTTTTCATTTATGGCAAGTCCCAAACAGGTGTTACTGTATAGACTGTGTCTAGAATCCATGAGGTAATATAGAGACCCAAGTTTCCTATGTCAGAAAAAAAAATGCATCAAAAAAGTTAAATTGTCAAGGAAGTCTATTCAAGAGCATAATAATAGATGTCAAGACTATTACAAGACTCACCTGAACTGCTTAAAAAAAAAAAAAAAAGGACCAGCAAGTTTTTAAGTACAACAGTGAGCTAGTGGAGAAGTATTGGAGGAAATCAGTCTATGTGATCAATGCAATTAGACCATCTTTGTTTGCTAATTGGTGCTTATAAAAGTTAGGCTTCTGGGGACCCTAGATGGTTCAGTCAGATAAGCATCTGACTCTTGATTTTGGCTCAGGTCATAATCTCAGGGTCATGAGATGGAGCCCTGCCTTGGGCTCTGTGTTTGGCATGGAGCCTGCTTAAGACTCTCTTCTCTCTCCCTTCCACTGCCCCTCCCCCCCCAACAAGTGCACATGCTCTCTCTCTAATGTTAAAAAAATATTAGGCTTTTACTCTCCTACAGAGAATGCGATGTAGAGTCCCCATCTTTCTCGATTATTACATTTCAAAGGGATGGCTCACAGGTTCCTGACAAACACATTCTTGAGTTGGAATGGATTTATATCTGAAAGAGATAGAGGAAGAATTTATAATTACAAATATTCTAAAGCAAATGCTCCAAGGAAAGGGAAGTCAAGGGCTTGTAGTCCGGAAGCAAACTCTCTAAAGTTTGTCAAGCAGAAGGAAACCTTAAGGAGATTTTGTATTATCTATGCATATCTTTGAAACTTTCATTGTTTTTCTGTACCAAAATGGTGCATGAAGAAAGACCACAAAGGATGCCCACGGGAAGTTTCATGGTTTAGTTCTGAAAGTGGCATAATTCACTTTCGCTATTATTCCACTGGCTAAATCTCAGACACGTGACCGCATTCCCCTGCAAATGGGTCAGGGAAAAGAGGGGTGACTGTGAGCCCAAGAAGAGTATGAAAGT
Organism: Meles meles; assembly: GCF_922984935.1. Classification (NCBI taxonomy): domain Eukaryota; kingdom Metazoa; phylum Chordata; class Mammalia; order Carnivora; family Mustelidae; genus Meles; species Meles meles. Next base: position 34,593,327 of record NC_060072.1, read on the forward strand.
GGTTTGATAAACAGAAAAGAAGTCTCTGCCATTGTAAGACAAACATCTAATATGTAATTACACAATTGTACTCCATTACATGTTCTTTCTTTATAGACATTATTCAGGTTGCTTTGTTTGAATGTTTGCTTTCCACACTAGAGCATAAAGTCCTTGAGAGCTGTGCTTGTGTCACTTCTACTTTTTGTTTTCATAGATCCAAGAAAAATATCACGCACAAGGAAACCATGCTGCCCAGCAAATATTTCTTAAATGAATCATTGTTGGTGAGAGGTGATATTTTGAGTTGACACTGAAAGTTGCTGCCTTTAATCACAGTTCACTCCACCATATCTAGTCCCTAAAATCTTTAAAGTTAGTCTTGCTTGTATAAATTCCAGTTAAAAAAGGGATGGGATACGCTCATGCTTAGTGAAATAAGTCAATCGGAGAAAGACAACTATCATATGATCTCCCTGATATGAGGACATGGAGAAGCAACATGGGGGGGTAGGGGGATAGGAGAAGAGTAAATGAAACAAGATGGGATTGGGAGGGAGACAAACCATAAATGACTCTTAATCTCACAAAACAAACTGGGGGTTGCTGGGGGGAGGTGGGATTGGGAGAGGGGGAGTGGGCTATGGACATTGGGGAGGGGAGGCGAACCATAAGAGACTATGTACTCTGAAAAACAACCTGAGGGTTTTGAAGGGTCAGGGGTGGGAGGTTGGGGCAACCTGAGGGTTTTGAAGGGTGAGGGGTGGGAGGTTGGGGGAACAGGTGGTGGGTAATGGGGAGGGCACGTTTTGCATGGAGCACTGGGTGTTGTGCAAAAAGAATGAATACTGTTACACTGAAAAAATAAATAAAATGAAAAAAAAAAAAGGGATGGGATATGTAGTCAACCAATGTACTTATTTTAGAATGATTTGCACTTACTTATTTAGACACAATTTTTAAAAAATTTATTTATTTATTTTCAGCGTAACAGTACTCATTGTTTTTGCACCACACCCAGTGCTCTATGCAATACGTGCCCTCTCTATTACCCCCCACCCCTTCAAAACCCTCAAGTTGTTTTTCAGAGTCCATAGTCTCTCATGGTTCATCTCCCCTTCCAATTTCCCACAACTCCCTTCTCCTCTCCATCTCCCCATGTCCTCATGTTCTTTGTTATGCTCCACAAATAAGTGAAACCATATGATACTTGACTCTCTCTGCTTGACTTATTTCGCTCAGCATAATCTCTTCCAGTCCCATCCATGTTGCTACAAAAGTTGGGTATTCATCCTTTCTGATGGAGACATAATACTCCATCGTGTATATGGACCACATCTTCCTTCTCCATTTGTCCGTTGAAGGGCATCTTAGTTCTTTCCACAGTTTGGCGACCATGGCCATTGCTGCTATAAACATTGGGGTACAGATGGCTCTTCTTTTCACTACATCTGTATCTTTGGGGTAAATACCCAGCAGTGCAATTGTGGGGTCATAGGGAAGCTCTATTTTTAATTTCTTGAGGAATCTCCACACTGTTCTCCAAAGTGGCTGCACCAACTTGCATTTCCACCAACAGTGTAAGAGGGTTCCCTTTTCTCCACATCCTCTCCAACACACGTTTTTTTCCTGTCTTGCTAATTTTGTCCATTCTAACTGGTAGACACAATTAAAAAAAAGAAAAAGCTGCTTTGTAGCTCAGCCAAAATTATTTTTAAAGCATAATTGAATTTTTATTTTGAACATTAGTAATGCTTTTCTTCCTATCATTTTTTTTACTAAGCTAATGGCAATGCAGTAAGAAAATACAGTCTCCTGTTTATTTTAAGCAGGTGCACCCATACTGATTCAGGATCTTACTCTCTGTGTTTCTCAGTTAAATAACATTTGTCACATTTTTCTGGAATATGAATCATTAGAAAACATCTTTAGTGAAAGCCAGAATTAAATAGGGCTATCACCAGAACTCATAGGCAAAGAAAAAAGACAAATATAAGACTCCCAATATGCTCAAAGGAAAATAAGATATCTTGGGGGGAAATCCGGTCATTATTTCATGTATTCCACGTGGCATTGTCAGGCCTACCTCAGAATCAAATTCCAACTGTATCTCTATGACAGAATGTATTTACCATTGATGTTGATGTCATTCTAAATGTAATCTAATTGATTATTTAACATAATACCTGTAACAAAATATTAGTATTTTAATTCCATTGATGAAGACAACTGAAGCATAGAAAAGTTAAATGCCAAAGCACCAAGATTTCATTACAAAAATTAAAATTGAAAGCTCTCCATATTTTGACAGTTGCATAGTATATGGATTCATTTTCTTAGCATAAATAAAACATTTTCATTCTTATGACAGTTTGTTTTCAAATATGCACATGTAAAGTATTTTTCAAAATCAACTTGATAGGGCTTGATTCTTTTTGTTTTAATATTGGGATAATTCCATTGTATGTCCCATATGGACAATTTATTTCCAAAGTAGAAAGTAATAACTCTAGACAAGTAGTTGGAATCTATGCTCTCAATCCATTTCTCTTTCTCCCTTGTCACATCATTTAGAAAGTATTTATATCCTAGTAAAAACTTTCATTTATACTATGTTTAAAAATTTATTACTCTTGGGGCACCTGAGTGGCTTTGGTAAGCACCTGCCCTCTGCTCAGGTCATGATCCCAGGGTCCTCGGATCAAGCCCCAGGTCAGGCAACCTGTTCAGCAGGGAGTCTGCTAGTCCCTCTCCCTCTGCCTGCTGCTCCCCCTGCTTATGCTAATGCTCTCTCTGTCAAATAAGTAAATGAAATCTTAAAAAAAAAAGAACATTTATTACCCTTTCTTTTATAAATCTAAATATCTGTTTTCATAACTCCAGTGTGAAATTAATCAGGCAGTTAACATTCCCATTTTACAGATGGGACAATGAAAGCACCAAGGATTCAGAAACTTGATCAAGATAACATAGCCAGTATGGTGGATTGTGTTTCTAAGACGACTGTAACAAGGCGTTCCATCCCACATTCTCTTCTTACACAATGACATTGAGAACTTCAAGTCTCTATGTTCACTCCTCTTGAATCTGGGCAGGCCCTTGGCTATAGTGGAATTGAAGCTATATGACCTCTAAGGTTAGGTTTTAAAAGGTAACATCCTTTCTGTCTGATCCTCGGAACTCACCTATCATGATGTGAGGAAGCTTAAGCCTTATTAAAAGGTCTCCTGCAGGTGTTAATGGCCAATAGCTAGCATCAATCAACAAATGCATGAAGGAAGAAGCATTTAAGATTACTTCATCCTCGTCTACCACCTGACAGTGAACATATGAGAAATCCCAAATGAGAGCCCAATCAACCATGAGAACTGGGAGCAATAGTGATCAATGACTGCTGTTGTTTTAAGTCACTAAATGTTTTGACATTGGTTCTGTAGCAACACTAAGTGCGAAAGCTAGTAAATGTATCTGAGGCTATACCCAAAATCTTCTGATTACTTGTCACAACTTCTTGTGATCTTTCCAGGACACTACCCTAGGTGGCGACTTGGGATCATTGAGCCCAACAGTTGAGAAAGAATTCTTGAGACATTTTTCAATGCAAAAATATATATTTATTGCAGCATGGGGAGAAACCTGTAGGTGGAAAGAGCTGCATTGAGATTGTGAGGGGTGACTGATTATGTAGGGTTTTCTATCCTCTGGAGGTGAAGGTGACATTAGAGCTCCAGGAAATTGAATCTGTGGGTTCCTGGAAGTCTGACTATTATTAAGATTATGTTTTTCTTGGAAATCATTAAGACAGTTACAAACTATAGTGGAGTTTCATGACTGTGGTCTTTATCAGTTAATCATTTGTTTTTCCCCAGACTTTGTTCCTATCCCAGCTTACTATCCCAGCTTAAACTGGGGGTGGGAGGTAGTGGATGGGAATGGGAGGATGGGGGAGGGTCGTTGCTTGGTGTCAGCTGCTATTTTGCCCTCAGCTTGTCTTTTGGCCTCCCATCAAGTAGCGTGCCAAGATCTGCATAGGAATAGTCAGGTAAAAAGTGAAAAAATCAATTCTGTAATTATGTATGGTGATGGTTATTAACTAACCTCATCGTGGTGATCATTTTGCAATTTATATACAGATACTGAATCATTATGCTGTACACCTAAAACTTACATAATATTGAATGTCAAATATGTCCCGATGTTTAAAAAAATGAAAAATTCAGATACCTATCAGAAAGGTTTATTACACTTTTCACAACTTCACAACCAAATGACATATATCATTGATGTAGTGAAAGATGAAGTTGGAATTTTTTCTCAGTTCTTGTAGTGACAATTGATGACCATGGGCAGATCATTTCACTTCTGTTTAGCATTAAAATCAAGCACTATGGTACACTTCTAACTACTCCCTCAGGCAAGACATTTACAAGAAAATTAACTGAAAACAGCTCTGGTTTACTTCTGAAATATTCATTTTGTGCCCCCACTGTGTGCTGACTAACCAAAAAAACCTCAAAACAAAACAAAACAAAAAACACAAGCAAAGCAAAACAAAACAACCCCCCCCCAAAACTAAAATATACTTAAGGCTATAGAGATTCAGTAAAATTCTTAGGAGTTTAAAAATTTTATCTTTATTCTCCTTACTTTAATCTGTTATGAATTTAACCTAAAGAATAAAATCTTTAATAAAAAATCTACTCTATTATGATATAAATACTTGCTGTTTTCTAGTAAACAAATACCTCAAGGGTAATTTACACCCTTACTATACTTGTTACATTTTAAAATCGTTAAAGCTAAATCATGTTTGGGGTACAGCTTTAAACAAACAAACAAACAAACAAAAACAGTACAGGAAAGGGCACCTGGGTAGCTCAATCATTAGGCATCTGCCTTGGGCTTGGGTCATAATCCTTGGGCCCTGGAATGAAGCCCCTGAGCTGGGAGCCCTGCTTTTCCCTCCCCACTCCCCCTGCTTGTGTTTCCTCTCTCGCTGTGTCTCTCTCTGTAAAATAAATAAATAAAATCTTTAAAGAACTCCTCAAACTCAACACACACAAAACAGATAATCATATCAAAAAATGGGCAGAAGATGTGAACAGACACTTCTCCAATGAAGACATACAAATTGCTATCAGACACATGAAAAAATGTTCATCATCACTAGCCATCAGGGAGATTCAAATTAAAACTACATTGAGATACCACCTGACACCAGTTAGAATGGCCAAAATTAGCAAGACAGGAAGCAACGTGTGTTGGAGAGGATGTGGAGAAAGGGGAACCCTCTTACATTGTTGGTGGGAATGCAAGTTGGTGCAGCCACTTTGGAGAACAGTGTGGAGATTCCTCAGGAAATTAAAAATAGAGCTTCCCTATGACCCTGCAATTGTACTACAGGGTATTTACCCTAAAGATACAGATGTAGTGAAAAGAAAGGCCATCTGTACCCCAATGTTTATAGCAGCAATGGCCACGGTCGCCAAACTGTGGAAAGAACCAAGATATCCTTCAACAGACGAATGGATAAGGAAGATGTGGTCCATATACACGATGGAGTATTATGCCTCTATCAGAAAGGATGAATACCCAACTTCTGTAGCAACATGGGTGGGACTGGAAGAGATTATGCTGAGTGAAATAAGTCAAGCAGAGAGAGTCAAGTATCATATGGTTTCACTTATTTGTGGAGCATAACAAAGAACATGAGGAGAAGGGAGTTGTGGGAAATTGGAAGGGGAGATGAACCATGAGAGACTATGGATTCTGAAAAACAACCTGAGGGTCTTGAAGGGGCGGGGGGGTGGGAGGTTGGGGGAGCAAGGTGGTGGGTATTAGAGAGGGCACGTATTGCATGGAGCACTGGGTGTGGTGCAAAAACAATGAATATTGTTACGCTGAAAAGAAATAAAACAACAACAACAACAACAACAAAAAACAGTACAAGAAGAAAATACATTCAAGGTTCATTGACATTAAATTTGAATGGAAATTGAAGGTCTGATTCTATGCGCAAGATGTGTTCCAAATTATGTTGGTGGGCACTTAGGTCTGTTCAAGTGAGAGGCTCCTTTCTCCCACCCAACAAAATAGTTAACAAACATGATTCTACATATTGGCCTGCATTTCTGTCAGAGATAGATATTCACAGTGACTTCCACGAATGAGTGACACAAATATTCTTTTATTATTTTTTTAAAGATTTTATTTACTTATTTGAGAGAAAGAGTGAACAAGAAAGAGAGCAAGCACAAGAACAGGGAGAGGAAGAAGCAGGCTCTCTGCTGAGCAGGGAGCCCGATGCAGGGCTCAATCCCAAGAACCTGGGATCATGACCTGAGCCAAAGGCAGGCGCTTAAACAACTGAGCCACAGGGGCGCTCAAAACATTCTTTTAAATACATAAATCAAGTAGAGTCAACCTGTTTGAAGATGTTCAGTGGCTTTCTATTTCAATTAGAATAAACTCCAAGTTTTTTAGCCTGGTATACAAAGTCCTCCATGTCTCCAATCTGTCTCCTTCTAGAACCTCACATCCTTCATCTCTTCCCCTTGCTCACTGTGCTCTGTTCATACTCGTCTCCTTGTTATTAGGTATTGAACAGATCATAACATTTCTTTCACTTCAGGCCATGGCTGAAGTGTTCTCCCTGTACCTGTAGCCCAACTTTCTTTCTTTTTTTTTTTTTAATTCGTTTATTTGTTTATTTACAGCATAACAGTGTTCATTGTTTTGGCATTACACCCAGTGCTCCATGCAGTATGTGCCCTCCCTATTATCCACCACCTGGTTCCTCAACCTCCCACCCCCCCCACCCCTTCAAAACCCTCTGGTTGTTTTTCAGAGTCCATAGTCTCTCATGGTTCATCTCCCCTTCCAGTTTCCCTCAACTCCCTCTCCCCTCCATCTCCCCATGTCCTCCATGTTATTTGTTATGCTCCACAAATAAGTGAAACCATATGATACTTGACTCTCTCTGCTTGACTTATTTCACTCAGCATAATTTCTTCCAGTCCCGTCCATGTTGCTACAAAAGCTGGGTATTCATCCTTTCTGATGGAGGCATAATACTCCATTGTGTATATGGACCACATCTTCCTTATCCATTTGTCCGTTGAAGGGCATCTTGGTTCTTTCCACAGTTTGGCGACCGTAGCCATTGCTGCAATAAACATTGAGGTACAGATGGCCTTTCTTTTCACTACATCTGTATCTTTGGGGTAAATACCCAGCAGTGCAATTGCAGGGTCATAGGGAAGCTCTATTCTTAATTTCTTCAGGAGTCTCCACACTGTTCTCCAAAGTGGCTGCACTAACTTGCATTCCCACCAACAGTGTAAGAGGGTTCCCCTTTCTCCACATCCTCTCCAACACACGTTGTTTCCTGTCTTGCTAATTTTGGCCATTCTAACTGGTGTCAGATGGTATCTCAATGTGGTTTTAATTTGAATCTCCCTGATGGCTAGTGATGATGAACATTTTTTCATGTGTCTGATAGCCATTCGTATATCTTCGTTGGAGAAGTGTCTGTTCATATCTTCTGCCCATTTTTCGATATGATTATCTGTTTTGTGTGTGTTGAGTTTGAGAAGTTCTTTATAGATCCTGGATATCAACCTTTTGTCTGTACTGTCATTTGCAAATATCTTCTCCCATTCCGTGGGTTGCCTTTTTGTTTTGTTGACTGTTTCCTTTGCTGTGCAGAAACTTTTGATCTTGATGAAGTCCCAAAAGTTCATTTTTGCTTTTGTTTCCTTGGCCTTTGGAGACATATCTTGAAAGAAGTTGCTGTGGCTGATATCGAAGAGGTTACTGCTTATGTTCTCCTCTAGGATTCTGATAGATTCCTGTCTCACGTTGAGGTCTTTTATCCATTTCGAGTTTATCTTTGAGTACGGTGTAAGAGAATGGTCAAGTTTCATTCTTCTACATATCGCTGTCCAGTTTTCCCAGCACCATTTATTGAAGAGACTGTCTTTTTTCATTGAATATTTTTTCCTGTTTTGTTGAAGATTATTTCACCATAGAGTTGAGGGTCCATATCTGGGATCTCCACTCTATTCCACTGGTCTATGTGTCTGTTTTTATGCCAGTACCATGCTGTCTTGGTGATCACAGCTTTGTAGTAAAGCTTGAAATCGGGTAACGTGATGCCGCCAGTTTTGTTTTTGTTTTTCAACATTTCCTTAGCAATTCGGGGTCTCTTCTGATTCCATACAAATTTTAGGATTATTTGCTCCAGCTCTTTGAAAAATACTGGTGGAATTTTGATCGGAATGGCATTAAAAGTATAGATTGCTCTAGGCAGTATAGACATTTTAACAATGTTTATTCTTCCAATCCAAGAGCATGGAACGGTCTTCCATCTTTTTGTGTCTTCTTCAATTTCTTTCATGAGTGTTCTGTAGTTCCTCGAGTACAGGTCCTTTACCTCTTTGGTTAGGTTTATTCCCAGGTATCTTATGGTTCTTGGTGCTATAGTAAATGGAATCGATTCTCTAATTTCCCTTTCTGTATTTTCATTGTTAGTGTATAAGAAAGCCACTGATTTCTGTACATTGACTTTGTATCCTGCCACGTTACTGAATTGCTGTATGAGTTCTAGTAGTTTGGGGGTGGAGTCTTTGGGGTTTTCCATATAAAGAATCATGTCATCTGCGAAGAGAGAGAGTTTGACTTCTTCCTTGCCAATTTGGATACATTTTATTTCTCTTTGTTGTCTGATTGCCGTTGCTAGAACTTCTAATACTATGTTGAACAAGAGTGGTGAGAGTGGGCAACCTTGTCGTGTTCCTGATCTCAACGGGAAGGCTGCAAGCTTTTTCCCATTGAGGATGATATTTGCTGTGGGTCTTTCATAGATAGATTTTATGAAGTTCAGGAATGTTCACTCTATCCCTATACTTTGAAGCGTTTTCATCAGGAACAGATGCTGGATTTTGTCAAATGCTTTTTCTGCCTCAATTGAGAGGACCATGTGGTTCTTCTCTCTTCTCTTATTGATTTGTTCTATCACATTGATTTGCGAATGTTGAACCAACCTTGGAACCCAGGGATGAATCCCACCTGGTCATGGTGGATAATCTTTTTAATGTGCTGCTGGATCCTGTTTGCTAGGATCTTGTTGAGAATCTTTGCATCCATATTCATCAGTGATATTGGTCTGAAATTCTCCTTTTTGGTAGAGTCTTCGCCTGGTTTGGGGATCAGGGTAATGTTGGCTTCATAAAAAGAGTCTGGAAATTTTCCTTCTGCTTCGATTTTTTGGAACAGCTTCAGGAGAATTGGTGTTATTTCTTCTTTGAAAGTTTGGTAGAATTCCCCAGGGAATCCGTCAGGTCCTGTGTAGCCCAACTTTCTGTACCTACTCAGAAAGTCTCCAAAATAACACGTCCTTGACCTCTCTGTGTCATTACCCTGTGGTAGAGGAAAAAACAAAAACAATCAAACAAACAAAAAAAACCCAAAAAACCACTTCCTCCACCTTTTGAAATTGACTCCCTGAGACCTGCAAATTAAATTGACAAAAGTCAAGTTAACAAGAGAAAAAAAAATACAATTTTATAAAGATTTTTTATTTTATGTTCACAGGGACTTCGCAGAAAAGAAGTAAAAAAAAAACAAAATCCAGGGAATTGGGCAGACTTGAGACTTGTACATCATTTTCACAGAAAGTTCTACCTTTATAGAGAAGGGACTAGGCAAAGGAAAGGGAGTTTGGGCTTCTGAGGCCAGCACATTGTGGGAAAGTGACTAGGAGACACATGGGGGGAACTAATAATGGCAGATACAGGTTATTTTAATAAGGTCTGTTTCTGCAGACTCATCTTGGCATCTACTCTTTGTCTTCGGTGATTGAATGCTTGCTTCTCTTGGTCCAGGGAGGGCACCTTTCTAACGGGAAATATATGACCTGCTTTTAGGCAGATAGGGGTATGACAGAGAGCTTTTCCTGAAGCTGCTGTTTCTCAGTTGCCTTCAGCTGAAAAGAATCAATATACCAAAGCGGCATATTTTGGGGTGGCATATTCTGATTCCTTTCATCTGGTTTATCTACTTATTACTCATTTAACATGTATCAATTCTTTAATTTTGCCATCATTCCATTGTGTGATTCCTCTGGAATCAGTGCAGACTACACAGGGACAGGGAACTTCTCAGTCCCCTTGGCTGCTCCCATATGGACAGTTCTTAAAACAGCCTAAGTGCCCACCGCTGTGATTTATACATCCCTCTGTTTCTTTCTCCTGCCTCTCTTGACCATCTGAACATTTCCTTTGATTCTTTCATGCTCGATTGCTTTCTCTCTCCTCTGCAAAGATAAAGATGTGGAAGGAATAGACTGTCAGAGACAATACTTTTCAGAGGGTATAATTTGGACAGAAAAAAAAAAAATGGAAGTAATATCATCCAGAACAGTCTAGAGGCCACATAATACAGGAATTAAGACTGACAGTTCTAGAGCTCCCATTCCTGCCTTGAATCCCGTTTGAACCATTTACCAGGGGTATATTTTGGGCAGATTGTTCAACCCAGTTGAAGCTATTCTTGTATTTCTGAAGTGAGGATGATAATGTTTTCTACCTCATAGAGGTGGTCATAATGATTAAATCAGTCAATACATTACTTCTAAAAGTAAAGCAACAGCTTTTTGAAAGATTGCCTGGTGGTCAAAAAGTGTTAGTTTTCTTCTCCTTTTAAAGAAATTATTAACAATTTCAAAAGGAATACAGAGCACTAGATGGATAATTTAGCTAAACTGACAAGAAATTTAGCAACCAGTCTGCTAAAAATAACAGTAGCTTATGCCTAGGTAATGCATATGAGATTGTTTCTGGTAGAGCTCTGACAGCCTTAAGTGTATTACCTCCTATAATTCTCCTACTAAGTTCTGAAGAAGCTGCTAATATTGTCTCCATTTTGACATTCTGTAATCAGACACAGGTCATACGATGAAGTGATAGACCCAGAATTTGAACCTTAATGGATTGAACTCCAGAGTTCTTGTTCTTAACTAGTAGGTCATACTAGTCTTTCAAACAAACAAACAAACAAACAAACCCCCAAAACCTCTCTTTAATAAATATGGATCATGGAAATATGATATAACTGATGAACTGATTCTTGTTAATATTTTTATATATGGGTATGTCTCATTTGTACTCAGTGACAACGTGTTTAGCATTTTTCCTCCCACTTATTACAGGTGTACCATTTAACAAGTAGATATAGATTCTAATCATTTATAAAGATAAATAATTAAAATTTAACATTAAATTGTTTTTTAAGACATAGAAAAATATAAAATTAAAGAAAACTATTTAACACTCAAAAATAAAAGAAAACTATTTAGCACTCATTGGGCTTTTAAAAAAAACTTCATTTTATTTGATATGTAATATTTCATATTAAAATGGTCTCAGATCAGGATGGGGTTAGAAGCAATTTAGATGTAAAACAGTGCCTTATATATTACAGGTACTCTTAATAGTATGAGTTCTTCAGAAAAATTCTCTTTCTTATATAATCCCTCTTTATGTCTACTCCTTTGAGTTAAATTACTTTAACCTTGTAAATAAATATGTGTGTGTATATATATGCTTATATAACTTGCTTATATATAACTTGCATATATATGTATATATATATATGCTTTTATAACTTGCTTATAGTATGGCTGTCTGGATTTTATAAAGACTATACTAAATAAGAAGGAATGTAATTGGATTTTACAGTATAATGTGAAAGAAATTGGTAGGCTGTGTGTGCTTTGAGAGTTTAACCTCAAAGTCATGGAGCTATGTTTTAGTTATCCAATTACCGATAGAAAGAAGAGACTAGTATTTCTCTCTCTCTCTCTCTCTCTCTCTCTCTCTCTCTCACGCGCGCTCCTCTCTGCTGCAGCCCAAGGTCATAGTGATGAGGGAACAGAAGGCAAGCTGAGGACAAAGCAGGAGCTGACAGCCCACAAACCCTCCCCTGCATGGAATAAATGTGACATTCCTCAGGCACTCCAGGCTGCCCTAAAGGAAAAACAAATAGTTAACTTGTTGAGATCACAGTCCTGCAAGACTTGAGTCTCCCTCAGTTTATAAATGTTTTAGCAAGCTACAAGAATGAAGCATTTCTATTAATGGCCTAGCTCCCAGAAGGAAATGTAGATACAATTAAATGTCCTTATAACCTGTAGCCCGTGGACAGATACTGGAAGTGGGTAGAATGTAATGTTCCTCCAGGAAGCTCCCCTGACAATTTTCTTGTTAATTCCTTGCTAGAGGGAAAAATAAAGGCAAGGCCTCTGGTATCCTGGGCATCTTCTTTAACTAACATACGAAAGTCCTTTTGAAACCTCCCTTTTCCTTACCTCCCTCCTCAACCCCAAGAATGTTATCAGCCACCCCTCACAACCTCGGGGCAGCAGCTCTTTCTGCCCACAGGTCCTCTCCCCGTGCTTTAATACAGCACCATTTTGCACCAAAGACATTTCAAGAATTCTTTCTTGGTCCTCAACTCTGGACCACATCCCCCTGAACCTCACTTGTATTCCAAATCTGCATCAGCTGGATTTTACTCTTCATTGCCTATTGTTGCTGTTGCCTCTGCGGATACTTAATGATTTCCCAGATTCCTCAGTGATTTCCAGTCCTTCACCAACCTGCATTATACTGTTGTTTCGGTTATTTATTTCTCTTTCGATTATTTATTTATTTATTTTGGTTATTTATAAACAATCCCAAACTGTGGTGACTTAAAATAGCAACCGCTGTACTTGATCCAAAATTGTATAGTCAGAAACTTGGGCAGGGAAGGATAGGAGTAACTCATCTACTCCATGATGTTGGAGATCTCAGGTGGGCTGCCTTGAATAGGTGGGGGCTGGCTGCTATAGCTTAGTTGAGTCCAGATGTTTAAGGATTTAGTTTTAGTAAAATACCTGGGTTCTTCAACTCTCCTACATTTAGCTAGCTTGTACTTTCTTGTAGAAAGGTGGTCTTACAGTCCCAAGAGAGGGCATTACATGAGGACTAAACCCAGTATGTATGTGCTTATCAAGTTTCTGCTGGTGTCATACTCTCTAATGTCCCACTGGCCAAAGCAAGTTACACAGCTGACTCCAGAGTCAATGGGAGGAGACTTTATAAGGGTGTGAAAACTGGAGGGCATGGGTTCGTGGCAGCAACCGATTTAACCATGCACCGCAGTCCATCCTTCGAAATCTAATAATACACAGCCCTTCCATATGCAAAATACATTCTCCCATCCCAAGACCCTTGACATCATATTTTTATGTGGTATGAATATCATACTTGCTTATGGTTATCAGGCTTAGGCTCCTATCATCTGAATTAGGTTCAGGTACAAATGAAGATCCTTGGATGCGGTTCCTTGGGGGCAACTGCTCACATGTGACTCCTCTCAATCCAGACATCTGTGAACTGAACAGGGAAGCTATCTAAAATTTTTTTAAAAAGTCTAAAAAAGGGAAGTTTTCTGCCTCCACACACTCCATATTCTTTTTAAAAGATTTTATTTATTTATTTGACAGACAGAGATCACAAGTAGGCAGATAGGCAGGCAGAGAGATATGGGGAAGCAGACTCCCTGCTGAGCAGAGAGCCCAATGTGGGGCTCGATCCCAGGACCCTGAGATCATGACCTGAGCCAATGGCAGAGGCTTAACCCCCTGAGCTACCCAGGTGCCCCCCACATCCCATATTTAATGCTGAAATAGTAATAGGATAATGGTAGAACACGTTCCTAGTAAAAAAAAAAAAGTGAAGGAACATGAAAAACATAGTAGTCACCGGTCCACAATATTTCTGAATTCATCTTGTTCCATATGGTCAGATGGATATTATTTAGGAGGTAGAAAATTGTCCTTGACTAGAGGCTGGTTCTACTCAATGGGGTGGTTGTCTCTGGGTTTTTTCCATTCCTTCGAATCTGTCTTTGTTTTGCATTAGAAATGATATACATATAAAATTTGCCTGCTTCCCAGACCCAAGGCCAATCCATGTTTTAGGTTTTTGTTATAATAGCACCACACTTCTGGCATCCATTTCTCTTAAAGTTATCTATTGTCATATACCATATCAACCCAAAGCTTAGTATATCAAAGCAAGAAATAATTTAAGTTAAGATAATAATTCTGTGAGTCAGAATTTGAGGGAAGGAACAGCAGATACAGTATCTGCTTTATGATGCCTGTGGCCTAACCCATTAGGGCTTGAATGGCTGGAGCTGATTAAAAAGATTGAACTTACAAAAGACAACTGGGGTCTGAGTTCTTAAGTCTGGAGGGCCATTGGATTCCCTGGTCCCTCTTTATTGGCTCTTCCACATGGCTAGCTTGATTTTTCTCATAGATAGTGGTCTCAGATATCCAAGAGGTAAATTTCAAGAGGACAAATCCTGTACAAGCACTTCCCGAGTCTCTGCTTGCATCACCTTATCAATGTCCCATTGTTATGCAAACCACAAGACCAACCTCAGAGTCACCACGGATGAGAAACAAGAACATAAACAACATTAAGTGAGGTTTATTGGAAACCACCAACGTAACAGTTCACTCTACCTATCTGAGCAATCACTGAAAGCTGCATTGAACTGTTCTTTCACCTGTTAATTCGTTTTTTAAAAAGATTTTATTTATTTGACAGAGAGATCACAAGTAGGCAGAACAGCAGGCAGAGAGAGAGGGGGAAGTAGGCTCCCTGCTGAGCAGAAAACCTGATGCAGGGCTCCATCCCAGGACCCTGAGATCATGACCTGAGCAGAAATCAGAGACTTAACCCACTGAGCCACCCAGGTGTCCCATTATCTGTTAATTTAGAAAGACCCACATCTTGAAGATAAAGATACTTATTGGATAAACCGAATGTATAAAATCATTATACATTAGCATTTCTAAAATGTGAGTTGCATCTTCAATCTTGGAAGACATGGAAAAAAGGGTTTCCCAGTCAAATTCTATAGTAAATTGGTTATAATACTGTTTCCCATACTCCATTCTCTGTATATCCATCTTTTATGATATAACTTTTATCAAGAAATGTTTTTATTGAGTAGTGGAATCTATTCCTCTATCTCTTGAATCTTTGCTACACTTGTGACTTACTTTGGCCAATAGAATATCGTGGAAGTGGTATTTTGTCATTTTTACGTGTAGGCCCCAAAGGCTTAGTCTTCTTTCATTCTCTTAACTGTAATCTACCTCTGTTAGCACAGCAAGCTCAGGCCTGCTTGCTGGAGGTTGAAAAACAGGAAGCAGAATTAAGTTGCCTCAGCTGAGGATACTAGATTATCTAGTCTCTCGACAACATGCTGCTGATGGGAAGCATGGTGAGCCCAGAGATCAGTAAGGCTTGATCCAGATGAGCAGAATTGTTCAAAAATCCATAGATTCAAAGTTTTGGGGTGGTTTGCTCACATCAATAAATAATTGATATAAATATCCTAAGAATATACAACAGCCATAAACATAATATTAACTATAAGAAAAGAAACTAGAGATTCAAAACAACAGTTAAAAGAACATGATGCTGGCAGGCTAGGTCTGAGGAGCCAGAGGGGGTCCTGAAGAATCTGCCAAGAGGGTCCCAGGCTGTGCATAGAATGGAGATCACACACAAACCAGCAGGAAGTGAAAGCAGTTTATTGGAGATCTAGAGAGAGTAGAGAACAGATGTCCTGGAGACACAGAAAGGAAAGGAGAAAATCTGGGAGTTTTTGTTGAGGATGGTGGTCTGGTATACATGATCCCTCAGACATCCAGGAACTGTAAGAACAAAGATGAAGGCTCAGGGGTATTGGAGCCAGAGGGGCCTTGGCATTGAGATGTCTAGTCCCAGTGGTGTAGAATACACATGTGATAGTTTCTCCAGTCATTCTCACCTGGTCCTTCCTTAGATATTACCTTTTCTGGAGAGATCATTAACTCATTGTCCTTTCCAAGGAGGACATATGCTATTTGCATTCTGAGGCATGTGTAGAGTGGGGTTGGGGTGTAGGTCCTAGCAAGAATAGAAGCGGGTGGGGCACCTGGGTGGCTCAGTCATTAAGCATCTGCCTTTGGCTCAGGTCATGATCCCGGGCTCCTGGGATCGAGCCCCACATCTGACTCCCTGCTCCACGGGCAGCCTGCTTCTCCCTCTCCTACTTCCTCTGCTGTG
Organism: Meles meles; assembly: GCF_922984935.1. NCBI lineage: Eukaryota > Metazoa > Chordata > Mammalia > Carnivora > Mustelidae > Meles > Meles meles. The sequence continues at coordinate 34,609,481 of NC_060072.1, forward strand.
TTTCCTCTTTAGCTGTGTCCCTGCCAAATAAATAAGTAAAATCTTAAAAAAAAAAAGAATAGAAGCAGGAAAAGGAGCAAAAGACAGATTTTTATAAACTCTTTCAGTTTCCCTGTCTCAAACATAATTCTGCTTAGCCAACTTTCCTCAAAATTGTTGGCTACAGAACTTCAACAATCCTTTCTTGTTTTTGTTTTGTTTCACTTTAAAATAGTAAAAGGCTACTTTTCTGCTTTAATAGTCTATAGAGCAAACTTTGGAAACTCCTGTAGAATTCAAAGAACTATTATAACATTGAAAAGATAGTTTACCAGACAAAATAAAGTGGTGGTTTTTTGGTGTTTCCACTTGCTTTTAAATGATTAAATAAATTAAATTAAAATTAATTAAAATTAATTTAATTAATAAAAATAATTTGACTGAACTTCATCAGGTTTATTACACATATTTTCTTGAAGTATTTATGTCTCCCCTTTTCTTTGTTACAAATGCCTTCAATTCTCAAAGGTTTAATACAAAAATTTTAAAAGTCCTTTTTATGCCAGACATATGTGAGGATTAATCATTCACACTAAGTCATGTACATATCTGGTTAAAGTGTTCAATAGTAGATGACTTATGGGTCAATATTAAATAATACATATAAGACATTCTCAAAATGCTTCACACAACTGAAGAGATAAGAAGCCAAGCAAATGGAATAGAAAATAACACTTTAGGGTTACAATGCAAACTTTAATTTTCTTGCCATGCAAAAAATGACCACTATGTGCTTCTAATATATAAAAGCTTATGTACCTTTAGTGAATACAGTATTTCCTGAGATGAAATCTTGCTTCATTTTATAATAGTTTCTAGGGTAAAAAATGTGAATAAAAGCACTGCTTTTAAATTTAAAGAAATTTTTTTAAAAAGAACTTTAAGATATTAATATCCAATTGAATTTTACAATAAGAATTTAAAAATGGGTTTATTCTTGCAGGTTCTCTTTAAAATTGTCATCTCTGCCATCTATCTGGGAAGCTATCAGGATTTTCATAGATTTGGAATTTAAGAACTCTTGATTTTGCAAGATTGTAGAGTTGCAAAATTTGATTTTGGGTCAAAAGTCAAGTCTAAAATAATTTAACAATAAATAATTACAATAAACATTGACAGATAGTTATGAAGGCAATTAAAACCTCTTAGAGGTTTATTACTCTTCACAAAACAATAACATTTGATCATAACCATTAAATCCCATTTATTTAGTTTTAAGTATTAATGCCTATGCCTCTAAGTTGTGCCAATATACTGGGATTGTTTTACTGATTAAAATAAAGTTAAATATACAGTTCTCTATGACTTTGAAATCTACATTTAATGATTAGTGAGTTGGTAGTCATTCAGTTGAATAATAATAATAGATTCCAAATCTAGAAATTTATTCCTAAATATAATTAGAGACAAGCTCACATATTGACATATAAGAATATATATACATCGTTACTTACAAAAATCAATAAAAGAAATAGTAGGAATCGCCAAAGTCATATTTTTTGTCATATATTCTTAGAATGGGATGTTATGTATCCCAAAACCCAGTTTTCAAGTAATACTTAATGGCATGTGGAAATTCTGATGGTACACTCTTAAGAGAAGAAAGAATACAGTAAAGCAATGCAATGCTATAAGCCTAATTTACTTATTGAAAAAAAATTTTTAAAGATGTTATTTATTTATTTGACAGAGAGAGACACAGCAAAAGAGGGAAGACAAGCAAGGGGAGTGGGAGAGGGAGAAGCAGGCTTCCCACTAAACAGGGAGCCCGATGTGGGACCCAATCCTAGGACCCTGGGATCATGACCTGAGCCGAAGGCAGACACTTAACGACTGAGTCACCCAGGCACCCCTATTTGTTGAAATTTAATCATATTCATACAATGGATGCTGGATGTACATATATTGAATGTTTAACAGTGATTACCCCTGGATGATGCATTGGAAGTTCTTTTCAATTTTGTATTTCTACCTTCTTTTATTATATATATTTTCTTCAGAAAATAGTATCTTTAAAATAAATCACAAAATGTTATTTTTTAAAGAGTAGTTGGAAGTCAGGTCCAGATATTGAAATGATGAATTGGTGTCTTTAGTATCTAGGCACTTAAAAAATAAATTGCATTATTTCTTTTTTCTCTAGCCACTTGTTAATGTTAACACATTTTCTACATAAGTAAACTATTACAGGGTAAATTTTGTATTTGCCAATATGAATTATTTGATTAAAAGAGACTGCACTTCCATATTTTGGATCATTAATGCTTCATTACTTTGTTTAATTATGTGTTAATTTAAAAATATTTTCAAGTACTTACTAAGTGATTTAATTTTAGGCATGGTGGATACAACTGTTGCATAGAAGACATGAATCCCTGCCTATCTTTATTGAGATTACATTCACGTAACAGAATAAAAAATATTGACTTCTGGAACATTTTTCTGTGGGTCTATCAATTTGGATTCATCAATGAATTAATATTTTTCATTTGTGATAAACTTGTTATCACAAATATGTATGATACTACTTCACGGAACACAGTGGAGTGTATCAAAGTTCAGTAAGGGCACAGATCTACCATAGAGGATTATATGTGGATCTGAACTCAGACTGCCACTGTTTAAAAGGTGTTTGCTAGTGCATAAATTATGCTCTAAATTTGATTCCTTGCTTTTACTTCAGTTTTCTCATTCATAAAACGAAGGCATGATGGTACTTACCTCATAAAGTTGTAGTGAGGGTTAAATGAGTTAACACATGTAAAGTGCTTAGAATGATGACTCGCGGGTACTAAATAAAACTTACTGACTTCTATTCATTTGACCTTAAAGTCCTTTCTTAACTACAGAAATGCTTTTAGTCTGAGCTCCCTTTTCAATATCTGTGTGACTACATTACTGTAAGACCATCATGCCATTAGTTAGAAACATTGAAATAGATTCCTGGCCAATGTTCAGACTAATAACTGTCCCTTCATGGCTTCTGGAAAGAGTCATATTTCCTTGAGTGTAGTTAGACAGGTATGTTCTATATATATGTGACTATATGAATTATTGTAAGTCTGGAAAGTGCTTAAGTAATTTATTAAATATTTCTGACTTTACAATTTGTAAGAAAGGTACAGTATGAGATTTCATGGATTAGATGCATAATAAACGGAGATTGCATATTGGTGAAGGTTAATAATAATAAATGAATGTTAATAATAAATGAATAGAGATTGCATATTGGTGATGGTTTAGTTTTTATTTTCATATTTGTTATACATTATATATGTATATATATTTACATAATAATACATGAAGTTAATAGTTTTGTGATATATAAAAACATTTACTGATAATCAAATTATTAGGAGTTTAATCTTGTGATGTTAATTACTATGTATACACCAAAAAACTAACTTCTTTATTTCCAATCAGTATCTCCATCTTCTCTCCCCAGAACCAACACTATATGTCTAAGTCTCTGATTTCATAGGTCCATCAGTTACCTCAGGTGTAACATATCCAGAACTAGACACACTGCCTTTCTTCAAATCTATCATTTTCAGTGTGAATCAATAGCACACAATTCACCTTATGTTATAAGCTAGAAGCTTGAAATCATCACAAACTCTTCTGTCCTTGCAATTCTTTTCATGCAAATGTTTAAATCATAAATGACATCTTTATTTTCTTCAACCTCTTCTGATACCTAACTTGTCTGCCTTATGCTCCTTTTTCCTGGACTTCCGTTAACTTGGGACGGATGTTTCTTCTACCTCTAGTGCCATCCTTTTCAAAATTCCTCAATGACTCCCCATTATCTACAAAATCAAATTGAAATTCCTTGACATAGCATCCAAGGCCATTTAAAATTAAGGACCTCCTTTCTTATCCTGTTTTATATCTTTATTTTACAAGTTTTATGTTTATACTTCAGAAATACTAAGTAGTTTTTGCCCCTTAAGCATGCTACACAGACCCTGGTTTGTTTGTTTGTTTGTTTGTTTGTTTTTAAAGATTTTATTTATTTATTTGACAGACAGAGATTACAAGTCGGCAGAGAGGCAGGCAGAGAGAGAGGAAGGGAAGCAGGCTCCCTGCTGAGCAGAGAGCCCGATGCGGGTCTGGATCCCAGGACCCTGAGATCATGACCTGAGCCGAAGGCAGAGGCTTTAACCCACTGAGCCACCTAGATGCCCCGACCCCAGTCTTTTTATCATTGCTCCTACAGTTCTTCCTGCTAGGGATGTCTTTCTCATTATTTTAGCAAAATTCCATTCATTTATCAAAAGTGAGCTCAGATATTACCTCCTGTACATTTTCTATTTTACTAAATTGTCAATGTTGCCAGTGTATCTTGTCTATATTCTCCTCCACCACATAAGTTTATCACTTAATATTGTAAATGTGGCTTATACATGTACAGTTACACACTAGACTTAGGAGTTAGGACCATACTTTTACCTCCATGTATCAGCAGAGTGTATATTCCAGACACTGACACAGTTATTCAATTCCAGGCTTAATGAGGGGCCGCCTTTCTAAAATATATTAGGGAAGATGTTAAACTCCCTAAAAGATGTCTTATACATTCTGCCAGAATTCCAATGAGACTTATCTTCAGGAAGTTCTTTCAGCATTTTCTGGTAAATTACACACCAGCTTTGCAACAATTATGATGATCACAATGGTAAACTGAACAAAACAATACATTTAGGGAGGCATGTATATTTATACACATATAGATATATCTATCCACACTAAAATTTTCATTTCAACTCTTGCATTCAAGAATAAAGTCCTGCAGAAGATAAATATATTCACGATTTTGATGGGCTTATGGCTCTCATGGCTCTCTATATAGCTTTCCGATTTGGGTAACATTTGCTAGTGGTAATGCTGAAAGAGCTGTGGGAGCTGACTCTCAGTACTGAATCCCTTAATCTTGCTGCAAAGTCAGGTCTTTTAGCAATGCAGCTAAGTCAGCTCAAAAGCCTATGGTCAACCCAAGTTCTCTTGGGAATTGCTGCTTTTTTTGAGATAGAGTTAGTGTCCACGCAAGTCAAAACTATTTTGACTTTTGTTATTTCATTTGGAAATCTTAACTGTACAGATGTGAAGAAATACTTTGGAAATAAAAGTGCTTTTGAATTTTAAAGTTATGGACAGAAAAAAAATAGTTGCAAGACTGACATAAAAATGTTACTTATGATGACAATAATGAAGACAGAATTGACGGAGGCCAGAGTATGGATTTATTGAGTGAACAATAGCGCCCTAATCGTGAAGTATTATAATTAAATGGAATTGTTACTTAATAACTATTCTAGTTTTGCCGGGTATCTTTAAATCAAGAATTTTCTCTTATGATTATTTGTAGCTCTACTATTTCTTCTCATGTAAAGATATATTTTTACCAGATCTTTTTATAGTACAGTGATTATGTCTTTTACTTAAAATATAAAACAATTTTACTCCCATTTTATAATGATATATATTATAATAATGCATTATAGATGCTGAGAATTAGACTGAGAGCCTCCTGAATCAATAGTCATTAAAAATTACTTATCCCAGGGTGCCTGGGTGGCTCAGTTGTTTAAGCGTCTGCCTTGGGCTCAGGTCATGATCCCAGGTCCTGGAACCCCACTTTGGCTCTCTGCTCAGCGGGGAGTTTGCTTCTCCCTCTCCCTTTATTTCTCCCTCTCCCTCTGCTGCTGCTCTCTCTCTGTCAATAAATTAATAAAATCTTTTTTTTTTTAATTGCTTATCACAGGGTACCTGGGTAGCTGTCTGTTAAGTGTCTGCCTTCAGCTCAGGTCATGATACTGGGTCCTGAGATACTAGGATTGAGCCCCACATCTGGGCTCCCTATAAAGCGGGGGACCTGTTTCTCCCTCAGCCCCTCACCCTGCTCATGCTCTCTCTCTAATTCTCTCTCTCTCAAATAAATAAACAAAATCTTAAAAATCTTATCCCAAAGGCAAGTATAAAATATTTTCTGTCAGAATATTCCGTTGCTTAAATTTCTTCCTTTTTAAAAATTTTATACACTAAAGTATTTAAGGAATTTCTGGGAATTAAATACATTGATTTTCAAGCATTATTCACAAATGCTTTGTTGATTAAATGGAATCCTTGTTAAATGAAAGAAAATAACACATTGACAAACTCCATCTTTGAATAGAATCCTGAATTACTACTTTTATCTTTTGAAAGATGAGTTATTTGAAAAGTTCTTATTCTGGAAATTAAAAATGATAGGATTAAGGCATTAATTTTGTACTCCATTTGTTTACAAAAGCCTTACTCACCTGACTGGCTAATAGACACATTGTCTTTTTCCCTTCATAAAAGATCATCATCATTATTGTTAACAAGATCTATAAATGAAGTCTTATGGAGGGCACTGGGCATGCAGTGATAAGATACATTGTTCATAATTCATCTAGAGTTACATTTCTTTCTATATTTAGTATAAGTGTGATATCCATTGTGCATAAACTCAGTTATTTAGTAATTGTCCAATGCAAAGAATACTGTATAACATATTCCAAGTCTAATTTCATAACTGTCTCTGACAAGGATGATTTTACTATCAAAATCTTATCAAAACCAACACATCCATCTCATGCAACTTATAATATTATTGGGACTTAAAGGATCTGTTAATTAGCAAAAGTAAAATATAATTGCAGGAAATTCTTCTAACATAAAACTGTTTCTCTTTAAAGTGATCTGTTATTCTTCTGATATTTCATTTCATTGACTCTTCTTCACTTTGCATCATAATCTGCTTACAGTTATAGAATTTGGTTAATGAATGGTCACATTAGTAATAGCTTACACTGTATCTATTTAGCTTTTACTTTTTAAAATCATAAAACTTTAAAACAGCAAGCATCCCCCACTCTAAGGGACAGAGCAAAAAGAAATGGCCATTTAGGATGTAGATTTTCACTTATCTATCCGTACTAATACTCTGAGGGATTCTTTACTCTTGTATTTTATAAAAACCACAAATAAATATTTGACGATGGCTGAAGTCCTATTAGAAACTGGAAAGTAGTTATTCAGTTAATGAGCATATATACAAGGTATTGTATGACATATGCAAGGTTTTGATATTAATTTTTAATTCCTTCTTAACAATATATTTGAATGGAGAAAATAACTTTCCTATCCTAGTTTCCTCCTTTAGAGGTTTAATTTTTATCAGTGTTGCTGTAACACCCAGAAGTAGAATTTTTAGTTGACTTTCCCTCCGTTTTGGTCTTCTCTGTCCATCCTCTTAGCCAGTTCCCTTGGGTGTCCGTGTATGTCTTCTGTATTTCATTAGTAACACTCTCTGGTGTAATCTGCTGCAAGGCATTCATCTCGTCGTACAAAGGATATGTGGAGACATCCTATTATCAAATTCTTGTCAGGCTTTTCTTCCCCCTCATTTTTTCTTACCCCACAATCCTTTAGTCACTATAATTTGTAGTCTGAATGGCAATCCCATTACTGCCACTAATCTGCATTACACAGAATGTTGAATTGTCAAAACAGATATACACATAATAGATCTCTCATACCAAAATTGACTAGTGTTTATTGCTTAGTTTCCTAAGGCTACCTTAATAAATTACCACAAACTGGGTTGCTTAAAACAACAGAAATTTAGTCTCTCACAGTTCTGGAGGCTAGATGTTTGAAATCACTATTTGCAGGGCCATTCTCCCTCAAAAGGCTCTAGGGAAGGATTTGTTCCACACCTTTCTCGTAGTTTCTGGTGTTGTCAGTGATGTCCCTTGGCTTGCAGCTGAATAATGCCAATCACTGCTTCCATCATCACATAGCATTCTCCCCCTGGATCATTACATCATTATCTTATAGACACCTGTCATTGTATTAAGAGTCCATCCTCTTCCAGTGTGATGTCATCTTAAGGGTTTACTTTTCCAATGCTTCTATTCCCAAATATGTTCACATTCTGTATTCCTGGATGTTAGGACTCCAACATATCTTTCTGGTGGACACAATGCAACCTGTAATATATACCAAATGATACAAACAAAAACCAAGCAAATCTTCAGCATTCTTTCTGGAGGGATCTCCAAACTCATTAGACATAACTTTTTTCTTTTTTTAAGATTTTATTTATTTATTTGACAGAGAGAGACACAGTGAGAGAGGGAACACAAGAAGCAGAGAGAGAGAGGGAGAAGCAGGCTTCCCGCTGAGCAGAGAGCCTGATGTGTGGCTCGATACCAGGACCCTGGGATCATGACCTGAGCCAAAGGCAGACATTTAATGACTGAGCCACCCAGGCGCCCCAGATATAACTTTTTAATGATGTCTTTTACCACAGTAGGTCATGATTTAATTTCAGAGTAATAGATGAGCATTATCAAAGCCTATAGTATATCTAAATTCAGAAGAGGATGTTTAAGTTTGGAGCTTTTGAGTTTTATGTTTAATGAGTCATGAAGGACTAGGGAAACCTGTGTGTTACCTTCAATTTTCAAGCCAGATACATCACAATTGATAAATTCCAGAACTGTTTTGTTTTGTTTTCTTTCCTTTAAGAGAGGGTGGGGGGTGAGTAAGGGCAGAGGGAGAGGAAGAGAGAAAGATTCTTAAGCAGACTCCAAGCCCAGCGCTGAGCCTGATATGGGACTTGATATCACAACCTGAGATCATGACCTGAGCCTAAATCAAGAGTAACAACATTAACTGACTGAGCCACCCAGGCACCCTCCCCCCTTTTTTTCAGACTAATTTTCAACAATCCATCTAGACAGACACAGTCTGCTAAAGTACTCTTAGATGAGAACTCACCCACATATCTCCCAGGTAGTAAAATATCATTACCACATTTAAAAAGGGCTCTGGTTTATGACAACACTACTGCAGGTGTCCCTTAGGAAGGTGAAAGTGAATTATAGACTCTCCATGTGATAACTAGATTTCAAGATGACTCCAACGATCTCTGTCTCCGGGTATTCATGTCTTAGTGTAGTTCCTTCTTACATTGTAACATTGTATTAGGATTGGTCTGTTTGACCAAAAACGAAACAAAACAAAACAAAACAAAAAACAAAAAACAACAACAGAAGTCATTATATGTGACTTCAGAGACTGGTCTATACAAGACAGTGTAGCTTCTGTCACATGCCAGATGCCATGTCATATAAACATTCAAACAGCCTTATGAACTCTATATGTTCAGCAGCTGAACATATTTTCTCACAACCAGCAAAGAACTGAGGCTTTAAGCCAAAAGTCCTGTGAGTGAGTCATCTTCAAGAGAGATTTTTTTAGCTCCATTCAAGTTTGGTGGTGATAACAGTTGTTGCGGAGGAAAATTTTTTCTTCACCCTGTAAGATTCTCCTAGCTAGTCTAAGAATTAAATTGACATGAAACAGATTACCAAGAGAAAATGAATTCACTTATGTAGGTATGGGGAATCCATAAAGACATGAACTTCCCAAGAGCTGGGCAAAATGAGGCATATATGTCATCCTGAACTAATGAGAAGATAGAGGTCTGGGACTTTAAAGAAGGGGAAGCAATTTACAGAAAGATGACAAAGTAAATGTTTGGTAAACAAATGTTTGCTGGGCCACACAGAAAGGATGGAAATCAGGGAGGAATTTTAACACACTTTGCTAGGTTCTTCCCTACTTACCATACCTCGTTGATATTATAATGTGGTTATCTATCTATAGTGAGAGCCCTTTTCCTGGTGTTGGTCCTCTCTCTAGATCTTTTTAGGCAATAAGAGGGAAAGTCAAAGTTTCTTCCTGAGTCAGCTGGGCCTTGATTGTTTTCAGCTAGAAATAACCTGCATGCTGAAGTGGCACGTCTTGCAGCAGCCTGCACTTGGCCTCGACACAGTCCTAACCTTGACTGCAGTCTCATAGGAGACCCCGAGTCTGAAACAGACAGTTAAGCCACATCACAAACCCTGACCCACAGAAACTGCAATAATAAATGTTGCTTCACTGCTGGATTTAGGGTAATTTTTTTGTGCAGCAATATATAACTTAACACACTTTGTTAACCTCTCCAATATCTTACATTCTTTTTCCCTAATTTTATATGTGTTGGGAACCTGTCTCTCTAATTCCAGAATGCATTTAAAATTTGTAAGACATTCTCGGGCTTCATCGCTGTAATTGAAAAATGCCTCCTCTGGCTTCTTACTGCTTTGGGAAGACGTCTCTCTCTGTACTCAAGACCCTTCAACTTTTTGTTTCTATTTTCTGAGCACTATGTTGTCTGGCTAACTCCCTCTGAATTTACCTCAGTAACACTGTGTTTTATATGTGTTAATATGACTAATGAATGTGACTAAAAACTCAAGGTTTTTTTGTTGTGTTTTGTTTTGTTTTGTTACATGTGTTGTTGTTTTATGGGGTGAGTGAGGAGATATAGAAAAAATTCCTGAGTGGGACTGGAAGTACTTGTGATTTTCTTCACTTGGAAGAAACAGAAACATCATGCAATTCCTGTATTTATGTTCTTAAACATGCCATGAAGCGTTACTTTTAAATAATTTTATATTTAATATTATGCCATTTCCATGTATATATAGTCTAACTAAAACTTTGACTAATATGCTTACTCATTTCTCAGTTTCCTTCAGGAATTAATGCATATAAACAATGCTCAATTGGTAATTCCTCACGGGTGCACATTTTAGGACGGGAGCTTGTTGATACACCAGGTCTTTTTAATTTCTGTGCTCAGCTTTAGAGTCAATAGGGATGCTCTCTTCCCTTAAGATTAAAATAAATCTTTTGATATTAAGAAAGAAGATTCTAAACTCAGAAAAACAATTAAAGCCAATGATATTCATATGAAGAAATGTTTATTTTTACAGAGATGACAACTTATACTAGATACTTACTCCATAGCTCACATTTTGAGTTTAAAATTCTGTACCACTTTAACCTGCTCTCATTGGAATTGTTCTTTCCATTATGCAGTTTTCATTATATTTTCCATTAGTGAAGAAAAGCAATGACCCAAAGAATCCATGTGTCTAAGGCATATAATTTCAGAAAGCAGCAACTACATCATTGATTTTTCCCTCCCAAATGATGTGAGGTTAAAGAGAGAAGAGGATATAGAGATTTGGTATAAAATAAGAACATGTTTCTGCAATATGAAACAATTTGATCTCAGGTTCCCACTGAATATAGCTTATTTATTTTAAAACAAATTTACTCCAACAACACCTCTTTCTTGGTCTGTCTTTCTCTATCTTTCCTCACTCTCTCTCTGCCTTTGGCGATAGTTTTGTTTTTTTCATGCATATACATTGTTTATTCTTATCAACAGGAGCGAGGTTTCTTCTTCATATCCTATATTCCCTCAATTCCTAGATTCTTTCAATTCCCCTAAAACTAGCCATTTTCTTTCTGTGCTCATCTCTTTTTTTGGGGGGTGGGGGACAAAGAAAGAAACCAATACAGTAAAAGCTTTCTATTTTCCAATCTCTTCCCTTAGAGTTGAAACATAATTTCTGCTTCTAAGCTTCCTCAGGTATCAGAGTTTACCAAATGCTTTGCCTCTGAAGGACATAGAACACTATCTTCCCAGTCTTTGATAAGTTTCCTGTGACCAAGTAACTACCAACTCCATCTGGATTCTAAGCTTTTGTTCTGTAGCACTGAACTTCTTAATACTAATTTCTAGACTAATCAAAATGAGCTAGGTTAAGCTGTAGCAAAGGAACCCCCAAATCTTGGTAGCTACATACACACACATACAAACACACACACATGCACACACAAAAACATGCACCCACAAACACATGCACACAACTTTATTTTATTTATTTATTTGTTTATTTATTTTATTTCTTGCTCAATGTAGGCCAAAGGGGTCTCTGTCATTATAGTCACTCAAGGGCTCAGGCTGAGAGAAGTTTCTTTTCTCTTCATACTTTATGACAGTTACCGTAACAATAGGAATGGAATACAGTGAACCACACATGACTAAAAGTTTTCTTCCAAAGTGAGGCATTTATTTCTGCTTACATTTCATTTGCAAAAGCAAGTCACATAGGTGGGTATATCTTACAAAGAGGTCAGAGAAATGCAAATCTATTATGTGGCAGGAAGAAGAAAAACTGAAAACACTTGGTGAAAAACATTTTTTAAAAACTTCAAAAGAGTGAACACACATTGTTTTAAGGAGTTTTAACTTTGTTCTAAATTCTAAGTGAAAGCATGTAGAGAATGTTAAACAAATGTGTAAAATTATCTGACTTTGTTTTCTAATAAAATTCTCTTAATATTGTAATATATATCACAAAATCTAACATCCTCTCCTTATTTTAAGAATTATAGATAGATAGTTGACCACATATGCCGGCTGGCCACCCATGCATGAGACAACAACCATGGGATCATCATCCATGATATATTTCCTCTGGGACACAAGGGGAAGCAACCTCCTTTGTCTGGGCCTTACCAATTGCCACAGCAGAAGGAAGAGAACAAGAAAGTCGTACACTGGTTTGGAAAAATACAGCCATATTGTATATCCAGTTTACTCTACCCCATGTGTTGTCTATTGGTGTATGTTAGTATTTGCAAGTCAACAATTAAGAAATAAAACAAAGGACCTTTTTCTCACCTAGCCATTTTGGCAGTTGTTCTTGGATGGGGCCATCTGGTACCTAAGGCAGGAAGATGGTGGTCCAAAGAGGACAAAAGAGTCACTAGAGTTGATCCACTCGAGGCTCCAACTCTCATGAAAGGTGCAAAGAATCTGCTGGGGTACAAGCTGACTCTGAAAGTGATCAGACATGGCAAAATGAAACTGGTCATCCTCACCAACAACTGCACAGCCTTGCGGAAATCTGAAATAGAATATTACAGCATGTTGGTCAAAATTGGTGCCCATCACTACAGTGGTAGTAATATTGAATTGGGCATAGAATGTGGGAAATACTACAGAGTATGGGGCACACTGGCTATCATTAGTCCAGGTGATTTTGATGCCATTAGAAGCATGTGAGAAGTAAATCACACACAATTTTTCCTTAATAAAACAAGCCAGAGCTTTTTTATAAAATACATAATAAAACAAAGGAGCCTGATTGGAAGAAAGTGTTCAATATAGGGCTAAAAATCATACTCCGTAATATATATCCCTGAATTACTATCTTTCCCTAAGTTATAGGTCTTCTTGTTGAAGAGATGGTCTTTCCTGATAAGCTTACAGCACGAATTAACAGAAATACCTGGGAGCTAAATATTCTCTCCTGAGGATAGAGAGAGGTAGAGTTTTTCTTGTTTTTTGTTTGTTTTGTTTCAAATATTCTATTTTAATGTGTAGACTTCAGCATTGCTCTTTTCAAGGCTTTGCAGGAGAAGCTAGTGGTTAAGGCCATTTATTTGATCAAGAAAGAGCCTGGGTAGTGGTCCAGAGGTCAGAAGATCCAAATTTAAATATTCCTGGTCACCAAATAGTTGCTTAGTGACTATGAATGAGTGGAACGACTCATCTGCTGTGTGATGTGGACTGGCAGCTAGTCTACCAACAGGGGTTAACTTGGGCTGTTCTTGGGTGGAGGCTTCAGTGTGCGGCCCGGGTCTACAGCCACTGATTAATTGTGGATCTTTAGCAAACTATGCTGTTTAATTTCCCTTGATAACAATCAGCGGCCAAGTTCGATTGCTTATAATATACGACACTGTGATTTGTGTCCTATGAATGTTATCTCATTTAAATAACTCTATAAGAGATATATCCATTTTTGGTGATGAGGGGATTCAGATTTACTAAAGGTATGTTATATGTTCAAGGCCACAGTCTCAGTAAATTTCAGAGATATGACTTAAATTGAAGCCAGTAGGACACCAATGCAACTGCTATCAACCACCTCTCTAAAAAGATTCTCATTGTTTTCTTTGTCAAAAAGTGGGAGAAATAATTGTAAGCAGGAGAAACCAAGACTATATTGGAAATATGTTTGAGAAAACAGAGGATGTACGGGAATTATAGTGAATGGGGTAATTGCTTAATGACTGGAAATATTTAGAACTGTGTTTAGGTGTGGGGAGTCCATAAAGAGGCTATGTTATGGTACATAGACCTTTAATCAGTAACTACTCTTTGCTTATGGAGGAGTTGGTCCTACTAAAGCAAGCTTTCAGACTTGACAGAAAAATGATGTGTGGCATATAGTTAGGGCTCTTTCCACATGGGAAATTAGTATTTATGTTTAATACTTTCTTATCTTTTGAAACAGACTGCTTTCCAGACCCTCCCGTCATTAAATGTGGGGGAGCTGATATAATTGGTGGGATGGAGTTTAGGGGAAGATGACCTGCAGTGATTGAGAGCAAAAACACATTTTGACCTAACTAACCACATTGGATTATGATAATATTATGTAGTTTTCTCTTGAAGAACATCCTATAGATGAAATTGCATTGATCTTATATTAGAAAAACTCCAATCAAAGAAACTCACTAAACCACTGAAATTCACTAACTTTCACTACCTTTTTATCCTGGACTCTATAGTAAACATAAAAAATTCTAATGGTCTGCCAACCAGTCAAGAAAGAGGAGAATGATTTTCTGCCAGGCAATAAGTGGATGATATATGAACTTTAGTCAGGAATAGAATTAAAATATGCAATTCTAATTTAGAGAAAATTTCCATTAATGACTTAAAGGGACATTTTTTTATGAATGATACACTTACCTCTTCTTTCAATTAAGATAAAAGTACATAATTAAAATGCAAAATTGCCTCACTAGAAAAGTTGCTGATACATTCAAAGCATGCACTTTACATAGTAATTGTTTCAATCTAAATGCTGAGAGAATTTTCTTGCCTCCAATCTTATCCCAAAATATTATGTCTTTCATAATACATACATCTCACATAAAAAGTAATGGTTATGGAAAAAAAAGTCATGTAAAACTGAACTTGATCTTAGCCATCTCTGCCTTTTAAAAGAGGCAACAGAGGTAGGTAGTGGTTGCATAATTCAGATCAGGGAAAGAAATAAAAAATATGTTCACTGCTCTCTTCCTATCATGGAGCCCAAGTGTCAGAAGGGATAGGTCTGACATTTTTAATGTCTTAGACAGTGGAATGGTAAGGGCTGGCCCCTGTTGTGGGTGGCCTGTGGTTTCACAGAACACATTAGTGAGTCTTTAGACCTGCAAAGGCAGGACTACACTTAGTTATAGGAGATGGAGAGCCAGATTTCTTCTCTAAGTGAGGGAGAGAATGAAGTGTGTGTGCATATAGCAGAACTGGTCAATGGGACAGACCTGGAAGGAAGGGAGGGAGAGAGCAGGGAGGAAAGATGGCTGAGAGCAAGAGGACAAATAGTTGAAGCCCATTCACGAAGTGAGGTGCCAAGACATTTCCTATTGTGAGGTGGCCAGAGTTTTAATTTAAAAAGTCTTTAAATAACATTTTTGCAATGGGAAATATCAAACATACATAAAATATAGAGAGTTGATGATCTTTAGATGGTTGAATGATTTACAGATCAATGATCTTTAGATAGTTGAATGATCAACTATAGAGAGTTGAATGATCTCCCTGTACCTATCACCCAGCTTTGATAATTATCTATCAGTGACCAATACTGTTTTCTCCATATCACTGCACACTTTCCATCCCTTCCTCCTCCTGGATCCTTATGAATCAAATTTCAATCAAAATATATTTTAATTCATAAATATTTCAGTTACTTCTAAAATGTAATAGCTTTTAAAAATTTGCTGTAGCACCATTATTATGCCACAAAAATGATAATAAATTCTCAAAATTATTGAATAACCAGTTAGTGCTCACATTTTCCCAACTGTTTCATAATTTCACCTTTTAATAGTGTAAAATTGGTTATATGTACCAACACTCACATCTTCCTTTTCTCTGTATTTTTTTCTTTTACTATTTGTTGAAGATACAGGGTCACTTTTCCTTTGAGTTTACCACATGCTAGATTTTGCTAATTGTACATATGTGGTGTTGTCCAATGTATATTCCGTTCCATTTCTTATTAATTGAAGGTTAGATACAGGGACTTCGTGAGATATAGCTTTGATATTTTTGTCAAGAGTAGTTCATAAGCGATACTGTGTTTTTCTGTCAGGAGACAACGATTCTGCTGATGTCGTCCTTTTTTTATGTTAGCAGATATTAATATATTCATTTCCTGTATCCACTATTGAATTAGAGGTTGCAAACTGGTGATATTCCAATTCTCTCATTACTTCTTAATTTATTATCAGGGTTATTTTTATACAGAGAAATTTGGAAAACTTTTAAGAGTTGTCATCATGAATCTTTAATTTGTCTTGTACATTTAATAAATCCAATGATATTTAGAGAATTTAGTCTCAGTGACATTTTTGCAAGGGAGATCAAAGAAAGTGTACCACATTCTGTCTTTGCACAATAGAAACCTAATAGAAGTGATAGTAAAGTGATCCAAAATTAATATTTCAGCAAAAAGGAAGAGCTTGGAAACAAAAAAGACTAATGAAAATTTAAGCCAACCTTGTGATTCTAAGAAACTAAAAGGGCAGCAAATACAGTATTTTGTTTGATGTGACATCATTTGAAATGTAAAGGATGTGGTGTCTTGGTAAGAAAGCCTGACATCAAAAAGAATACTTTTCCAAAGCTTAACTGTTGATACGAACTTTTGTATTTTTAGATCATCGTACTTATTTGTATTTACAATTAAAATCCTCAAGCTATGTACTAGAGAAGTATAAAGCTATATTAATTAATTAATTTATTTATGCAATAAATATGCTAAGTGCTTAGTATAATAACCAGGAATCCCTTTATCTCTACTGTACTATTGCCTTTGGAGAAATTCAATCAAACTTTTGATACTTTGATCATACCATTGATACTTTCAGCTATGACAGCAAAGCAGAAAAAGAAGAAGGGGAAGATTTCTTTCCAACTCAGTTGTTTCCATTAAAAGGCTGTAGTAAAAGATCCTGAGAAGTGTACAGATATTCCCTGGGTTTTTGAAGATTCACCTTACTCCACTTTGATTTCACTAAAGACTTACATGGGTACTTGTTTTCACTAACTGAAAGAAATTCAAAGAGGATTTTTGCTTTTACAAAAAAGCAAAATGAAACAAGACAGTGAGAATGGCGTTCCGAGTTCATTTTGCAGTGAGGTGTTACAGAGGGAGCGACAGGACAGGCCCCACCAAGCTCCTTCCCTGGGAAGGAGCTCTCCATTCACCAACTCAGCATCAGGGCCCTGCAACTCTGAAGAATGTGTATGAGCATGGGTGCTTTTGTCTCAATTCGTTTAATACACTCATTAGCAAACTGTGTCCTCAGGTATCAGAAAAGCGTAGGAGAGGTTACTTTTGGAGTCTGGGAATGCTAAAAAATTTTCCATATTAATTAATGCAATCGCTTCTCTTCAGTTTGCACAATTTCAGCTTATGAAAAGTTTCTTAGGAAAGGTCGGTTTTGGATAGTGGGGGAAACCTGTACATTTATATTCAACTTATTTTTCCAAGATTTTCCTTTAGAAGATATAAAAATAATATGAGGCCTGAGTCTTTGGGCCTGTGGCAGTAAAACTTTCAGTATCATTGTAAGGGATCACGTCCTTCTTTTATGGAGAAAAATCAACCAATTACATGGGAAGAAAGGGATTATACTCTCTGTACATCTCAGCTTAACACTTTATTTGTTATGGGCTCAACGAGCCAGAGGAAAGAGAACCTTCTTTAGCCTGTTCTATTCCCTTCATCCCAAGTTGTTTTCTCCTCCAGGAAATTTATAGTTGCCATGGCTGCTGAAAGAAGGGGTAATCTATATCTATTTTCATTCAAGTAGTGAATTTCTTACCCCCAATTTTGTCACTAGATATCATTTACTACACAGTGCTATCGTTGGTCCAATCCCTTTTCCTCATCACTGATGACATTCTATTTTGCCATGTGTCTGCCAAATGAAAAAGTAAATGCCATCAATTTATTCACTCAGTCAAATATTTGGGTATCTACCATGTGACAAGCCCTTACTAAGACTGATGCCTTTCCTCAAGGGCTTATAAAGCGCAGCCCATGCTGCTAAATATTGATAAACAGATGTAGAATTAACCAGATGAAGAATGGGAGCAGGAAGAGCCAGTAGCCTGTGCAAAGTCACAAAGTTATAAACAAGACAGAGGAGCCCAGACATTCTTGCTCGGGCATTCCGGACCTTGGTCACTTGTAGTAGTGCAATGCTCCCTTCTTACAGGAATACATGAAATTAATAAATTGCAACCAGAGAGGTTGAGACCACATGATTGGGCTAATCCATTCCCAACAGACAATTTATAAAATTTCCAAGTGGAAGAATCGGAAAACGTAATACATGATATAGTACTTGTATCCTGTGCTGTATCATGAGAAATATTATATGTTGGTTAGTTTTCATATCTCTATGAAAGAAACTGGTATAATTTAATATTATTATATCCTTTGTCATCTTAGGTGTAAAAGAGGGGAGGAATGCCACCTCCTCAAGGTGAAACACAATGACTAGTTTACGACTATGGAGTTCTGTCTGGGTAAGCCTCTTTCTGTCTACCGTCATAAAATAGTGGGTGACCTCACTTCTCAGAAATATGAAAAGTCTATCACTAGTTGAGAAAACAATGTCCATAAGTAATATCTGATCATCTGCTTTTCTGTATCCTGAATACAGAATAAAGGAACATTAAAAAGAACCAAACAAAAATTTCTGAATGATGTCTGTCTCATGTTATTCTGAACTTATGACTTGTTGCCTTAAAACAAAAATACAGATGCCAATCCGTTAATTAATTAGTATTTAAAGTTAAGGGTTTCTGCTTGCTTTTTTTTTTCCTCTGCCTGATCTTTGGCCTAAAAAACATTCATGTAATTGCTTTTGTTTGGTAGTACTTAAAATGTAGGGTGTTTAGAAGGAGAAATGAAATACTTATGAGACCCCCGAAGGAGAGGTATGGTAGGTAGTTTTAACTTCATGATTTCTATTACAACTCTGAAGAAGGATATAGGGAAAGAGGTGAGTCCATTTTGGGGATCAGGATGATTAATCACACAGCTTGAAAGAGTTGGATTTGGGCCTCCTACAAAGCCCCC
Source organism: Meles meles (assembly GCF_922984935.1). Classification (NCBI taxonomy): domain Eukaryota; kingdom Metazoa; phylum Chordata; class Mammalia; order Carnivora; family Mustelidae; genus Meles; species Meles meles. Next base: position 34,628,638 of record NC_060072.1, read on the forward strand.
TGCCTCCAGAATCTACCTTCATAGTCATTTTTCTATGCTCTTACCCTAGAGGAGGATCCCAGATGGAAAGGTTTGCTGCTGCAGTTAAGATAACATATATGGTTGGTATATGGTTTTAAGAAATTTGGAAACATAAGACATTTTACCATTGAGTGACATACTGCAATGTGCAATAGTCAAAGTTTTTACCTCTTTTTCCTTCTGAAATACATTTCAGTTTCCTCTTTTATGTTTGCTTTGTTTTGCATTAGAGGTGTTGGTATATATACGACTAGGTATTTTTTTTTGCTGATGTTCCATAAGACTCTATTTCTGCTATAGTTAGGGTCAAATATTATGGACTGTATTGAACTTCTCCAAAAAGTACCACCAGGTAGAGAACATAAGAAGAATTCATAAATAATTAGATATTGTAGCTTCTAAAGAAGCAGAGTGGTTAGTACCTTAAAGTTAAGCATGCGTATGTTACATGCTTAACAAATTTATAAAGCTGATTGAATTATTATGTGCTTGCTTAGCTAGACTCATTAATGTCTTGTGATATACAGGTTTAATCTTTAAGGCAATGGATATACAATGACTGAAAACTCATATTATGAGCAATTAGAGACGGAGAAGATATTTACTTGCCTTAAAGAGGTGATGTGTGTATGTAACTCCCTTTATTCCAACGATACTTAATGGAGACCTAATATGTGCCAAGCCTTGTTCTAAGTATTGGAGATAGGGATATTTGGGATTATATCTCAGCTCTGTGGAGTTAATACTTGCTTGTAGGAGACTAACACAAAACTTACAGTCAATATAGATGTTCACTTCAAACAAAAAAATAGAACTTAAATTTTATCATAAATTTGTGTGGCAGAGAAGAGTGAATTATAGACACATATTAAGAAACAGAAAACAGGGAACACTTATTGAATTTTCTTAAGGACATTTGGATGAGTAAGAAATAGCCCTTACTTAGAAGTACTTATAGACTAATGAGGTCACGTGAGAAACAAAAACAAATAGCTTCTAAAGTTATATGATAAATTTTATCCTCGACATAGTTTGGAAAGACCTGTGAGCCCATGTCAACAGAAATATGCCATACTTTGTATTAAGTAACTAGCAAGTGGTATCTTTCAGACTATTTGTAATATTGTTAATAAATAGTTAAATAGAACTTTAAGGAAATATAAATATATACAATGAAATTTTTCTGTGTTTCAAATGACTAAACTAAACTTCAGAATAGCTATTGATTCTGAGAGAAACTACCAAATTCACAGCCTCTGCAGAAGGAAGTGGTCTGGTTTTAAATGTATTTGGTCATGACTTTTGTCACATGACCCACATTCACGGAAGGAGCTTATTGCATAAAATGAGATATTTGACTCCAAAACACCCAATTTATAGTCTAGGTAGTGTCCCACGGATAATCCTAAAATAAGATGACATTTTCAATAAGGCTAATTGTGATTAACTGGATCTAACTCAGTAATTTGAATTTGAGATGCAGAGAGACTCTATTAGTTAGTAATTGAGGTAGAAGCATAAACAGCAATGCTAATCTGCAGATGCCAAGAGGCAGAAATAGCCATGAGTAAGCAGAAGTTGTGAGTGACTTTTGAAAGACTATTATCATAGAGGGGATATGGTTGATTTGCAGCAACAGGAGAAATAGAAGCAGGAATTGGTTGAACTAAGTCAACATTATGGTGAGAAACTAGTGTACAGATTAATAAACAGTGTCTGCTGAGGGCCAAAGATAGAACCCTGTCCCCAGAACCATGTCAGTCCTGAGTAAGCCATTTCCTGCACTACACTCCAGTCTCTTGAAACCAGAATATACTTGCTGCTATTTCTTCCATGATGTCTGGTAGGATAGCTTTTCCTCATTCCAGTGAGGTACCCATCTTTTGTCTTACTAGAACATATTTCTTTGAAACAAACAAATGAAACAACAACAAATACATGTATGTAATATATATGTATACATATGTGTATATATTTTATGTTGAAGGCATAAGAATGTCTCTGTTCCTTGAAATTAAAACTACTGAAAAAAAGTGATATTATAGCTCAGTTTAATAGTGGACAAAAATGAAACACATAAAAGAATCGGTAGAAATTGGGTGAGGAAGAAAAGAAGGACCCAGAGCTGCAATGGAAAATACTTTTATTAATGGATGACTATATGACAGGTTGATGCAAAGCCATTTATATATTATCTGATTAATGTTTTATAACAGACTTTGAATAATTAGAAAATATATATATGCTACTTTTTGGTTGATGAGGAAATGAGAGAATGGTTAAGCAATTACTTCAATATGAAATAATTTATATTTTTTAAAAGGCCCATTTGACCCTCACGTTCTTCTTTTTCTACAATAAAATTCTGCCTTTCTGGAAGAATGAGTTCTTTCTCCCCAGGCTAAGTTACACTTTTTTTTTTTTTTTAATAAGAAAGAGAGTGTAAAGTAATAGGTGAGAGTTTTTCTTACGGATTTTCCTGGTGATTATGCTTCACTGTTTAATAACGTATAAGTAGTTCTCATTCTATAATATGAGTTCAACCATTATCATCTAAATATGTCTTTTTTTTTAAATATAAAATTCTGAAAATCCCAGGAGTGAGTGTACTCTGATATTTAGACTGTTGAGTCCCCACTGAAAGTTTCAGTGAAAATTCTGGTGTTTCCTCTGGCAGGTGAAATTAGGAGACTTCTGTTAGACTACTGTTCTAGCATGGTGTGATTCAGTCCCTAGATGGTGCATTTCACACTGGAAACTGAAAATAAACATATCACTTAAATAATACTGCACTGAAAAAAGAAATATTCACCCCAGAGCACTCAATTTATTGGTGACTGATGGATGTCATAATAATTGAACAACAGATATACCCATTTTACAAGTGATGGCGTCTAACTTTCTGAAAGAAAGGACATGTTTATCAATTTCTAAAGGACTGAATTGCTCTGAAGATTTATAGTCTGTTTACAAATATTTACAAATTTTTTTACAAAAAAAAGATCAGGTAAATTTCAGGCATGGTTATATTAAGATTTGTCAGTATTTCCTTCTGCTAGAAACTAAAAGGATAATATTTTACTAAAATATGTTATAATGAAATATTAAGGTAGTCTACTCAACTTGAGAAGTATGCCATGACACATAGTGCTTATTAATTTATGATTTTTTCTTTTGCCTTCCCATTTTTTATGCTAACAAAAAATAAATGTTATAGCCAAATTGTTTATTACTAAGTAATATACTTTAACAGAAGACTACATGGAATTATACATAACTCAGGTGTTGATGTAGGGGACAAGGAACCTAGAGAATTGGATAGACATATTCCCGTTGGTCAAGGCATAAGATCAGAGAAAATAGTGAGAAGCCAGTCTTTCATATAAAATTTGAAGATTAGAGACCAAAATTTATTTCAACTTGCTGCTGGCAAGTGCCTGTGACAGGGTTGTTGGTATTCTGCCTTCCATAAAGGTATATGGATACTTAATGATAGAAATAACAGCTAGATTTCAGGAGGTTCAATTTTTTTTTTTTTTTGCCTTGGCCAGACATATTGCACAGAGATAATTTTTAAAAAAATAATATTTCATGAATTTTGGTCAAACTCAGCAGAAAGACAAAAACACCAAAATTGCAAGAATGACACTAATGAATTACCAAAGTAAATATCAGAAAGGTAAATGGCTCTCATCCACAGAGCATGTCAAAGGTAAGTGCAATTAGATTGATGGGGTTTGGAGCAGCCTGCCCCAGAGTGTGCCACTTTGATGTGAACATTGCTTTGAGTTGAAGACAGCCCAGGGCCAAAGGAACTCAGGTGGAGGTTTTTGCTTCTACCCTAGTCCAGGAAGAAAGGTAACTACAAAAACTATGGGCCGAGTGTGGTATGCCGGTAGGCTGGAAAGAGTTTGGTGAGGCCTGTTTGTTCAGATTCCTCTCTGTGTCCCATTGTCTCTGCACAATCTGACAAAACATTTGTTTACCAAACATTCACTCTTCCCATCTCCTGTGAATTATCTCCTTGCCCTTTTAATGTCCCAGACTCCTATCCTGGTTCTCCTTAGCTCATGATGGCACAGAAACCTCAACTGCCAGGAGTTCATATTTTGGGGTTTTCCATATTACAAAATTAAAATATCTGTTTTTCTCCTGTTAATTTGTTTTATGTCAATGTCATTATTAGATTAGCCAAGGAACCTAGAAAGGAAAAAGGGAAAAGATGTCTCCCTGCTCGAAAAATGAAATGGTTAAACTGAGACCATGAATTAAATGTTAATGGTGACACATAAATTCTAGGTCGGGGGTAGAACTCTCATTCACAAAAAAACAATAATATAATCCTACATGGTAAAAGACAAAAAAACTATGATGCCCTGATGATTAAGAAAACAAAACAAAACAAAACAAAACAAAAACTGCCCACGGTAGATTTCAATTTAAGCACAAAGAGCAATGAGGGCAGATAAACTGAACCCCTGCAATGTTCCACATGCTTTTCCTGATTCAGCTTCCCCAGCTCTCACAGGGTCTTTTACAAGAAGTGATTGCTGTTCGCACTGTATTGCCCCCTTACACACAACAGACACATGCTAGACAGTGAAACTCAGGATAAAATAAGATGGTCCCAACCTGTGCCCTCACAGGGTTTGCAGTGAGTGGAACTTACAGGTTAGTAACTATAGAATGCCAATACAGGATACTGAAGGTAGTAGGAGCTGAGATCTTTTGTGTAAGATCTAGTAGTCAAAAGGAGAAGCCCTGAGAAAAGTGGGAGTGCAATTATTTATTCTAGACAGAGAGATACGTGAAAAAGCCTGCAAGAAAGACCCTGCATGGGGTCTTTATTTTTTTACTTTCTTTTTACTTTTTACTTTCTTTTTACTTACTTTTTATTTTTTACTTTCTTTATTTTAAAGTGTCAATGTATCTCTTATTTGTCATGGAACAAAACAAAATAAAATAAAATCCCTTTCCTTTGATTCCCCTTCTCTTTTCCTCTTGCTTTTGCATATTTTTACTTCTCTCTGTTGGGGGCGGGTGGGGGGGGGTGGGGGGAGAAAAGAAAAAAAAAAAAAAAGAACCTAAAGAAAATAAAACAAAAACACCAGCCTTAAAAACTTAGGTATGTGGCCTGTGGTCTTTCTTTAGTTTTAATCCTCTTAGACTCTCTTCAGCATTTTAAATTGGACTTTTGTCCATACCGCACCACTGACATTGTCCCATCCAGGTCACTAACCTTGATGCTGCAAATCCACTGGTCTTTCCTTTGTCCTCACTAAGTAACCTATTACTTCTCCACTCCTGCCTTCTTTGAAGTTTCGTCCCTTGGGTTTTTAAGATGACACAGTCTCATCTCTGCTCCATTTGAGCCTACTTTTGGTAAAGTTTCCTTCTTTTCCCTAACTCTCACGCCCCAGGCTCAGTCTGTGGGCCACTTCTCTGACAAATCGTTTCTTCCTAGGTGGTTCTAATCAGTCATAAGCTTTAGCTCTTCTCTCTCTCTCTTTTTTTTTTTTTAGAAGGTAAAGTAACACAATAATTCTTTAATAAAAGAAGGTAGATACATTAATATAATATCCAATTAATTTTCAACTGGATTTTGTGAACATGCACAATATATACACACCGTTAGAATTTTATCAGGACAAGTTACAAATTCAAGGTCTGGATCTACACAGGAGTTTCTCCAACACTGCTAACTTGAACACGAGGTGTATTATAGTTTCTCACGTTTATGACTGCACGGGAGCCCGTCGGGATTTTTTTTTTACTAATGTTGGCTTCTATAGCATTATCTGTAAAGTCCACTCTTTTTAATATAATCGTAGAAATTAAAGACGTCCAGGCCCGTTTTAGGGCATTTCATCTATTCCCCTACTTTCCTTATCAGACCATACTGTCTTTCTGTTTGGAAAGATTGAATGAATTAGTTTCTCTCCTCTTCCTATCTGAAAGTCAAAAAGACTCTATCTCTTTTGATCCAAGGTCTAAATATGTCTTTATTTCTTCCTGATATTTTAAAGTAATCCTCTCTCTATTGTATTTACCAATTCTGAATATTTAAATGTGTTTTGCATTATAGAGATTAAGCCAATTCAAGAAACATGATTGTGCCAAGCAAAATTACTCTAAAAATGTCCAGTTTTCTTAATAAACACGATACTCTCATTTATGTACTAAAATGCTTCCCATTGAACAGTAGTGATTATGAGCCTTGAAACATCTTTCAACATCTCTAACCCATGTCACAAGGCTCATAATCACTACTGTTCAATGGGAAGCATTTTAGTACATAGAGATGTTAGCTCTTCTCTTTAAGCAAATGATTGTTTTTTTGTTTTAAGATTTTATTTATTTGACACAGAGACAGAGAGAGAGAGAAAGAGAACACAGGCAGGGGGAGCAGCAGAGGGAGAGGGAGAAGCAGAGTCCCTGCTGAGCAGGGAGCCTGCGGGGGGGCGGGGGGTTGTGCTGGCTCCATCCCAGCATGCTGGGATCATGACCTGAACAGAAAGCAGATGCTTAACAGACTGAGCCACCCAGGCACCCCTAAGCAAATGATTCTTAAATTCATAGGTCTTTCCCTGAAAACTTGGAGTTCTAGACGTGTACATTCAACTGTTTACCAGTGGTTTTAAAAAGATATAGCTCTATTCTCACTCATCCATATTAAAGATGAATTCTCAGTAGCCCAGGTCCTGGATATGACACCCTCTACTTCCTGTGGTTCAGAACTTAGTCTGCTTTCCTTCCAGTAGGAAAATGTAGTCTTCATTCAAGAGAGCTACACATCCAGCTAAAAAGCAACTAGTTCTACAAGTAAGGAAGAAGGAAAGAACAGCTTTAGAGAAAGCTAACAGTATCTGCCACTTGGACTAAACGTAGTAAGAAAAGTAACTTGTGACATGTAAGGGTACTATGCATGGAGCTCTCGCACAGGTACTTACTTTGTTTGATCTCTAGTATTTAATCGCCGTGATAGTAATTCCTGTCTTTTATATGCAGTTCTTTCTCTTTGCCAGGCATTGTTGTATGGGCTTTTCCTGCAATGTTATTTAATTTCATAACAAACCTATAAAGTAAGTATTATCAAGTTCCTATTTATAGATAAGAAAGCTGGTCTGGCAAAGACAGTCTCACCTGGGTCAATAGGTAGTACATGTATCACAGTAGGAAGAGACTTGAAATTCGCCCAGTACAGGATGCTCTTGTGAGTCAGGTGGATGCTGGAGAGAATGTCTGTATTAATAGCTTGTATCCAATCACATAAAAACAAGAACCTAAGCCTCAGGGCATTTAAATAGTTAGCTTCAAATCAGGAAACAAGAAGGGTGGCTCAGTGGGTTAAAGCCTCTGCCTTTGGCTCAGGTCATGATCCCAAGATCCTGGGATCGAGCCCCGCATTGGGCTCTCTGCTCAGCAGGGAGCCTGCTTCCTCCATTCTCTCTGCCTGCCTCTCTGCCTACTTGTGATCTCTGTCTGTCAAATAAATAAATTAAAAAAAAACACACACAAAACCTTCTTTTAAGACCTATGTCCTTTTTCTCAGGTACTTATAAGGGATCCTACTACTCCTGCTTCTTCCCCTAGCCTGGGTTTCTGTAGATTTGTTATGAAGTTAATTTCTATAACATGATGAATGTTCAAATGCGCACTTTTGGCATCTATGTTTTATGCCTGTAATACCTGCAGAAATACAGAAATCCGCAAAATAAGGGAAAATCCAGAAAACATTTCTAAGTAAAAAAAAAATAAAATTTTATTTCAAACACAAGCATTCTCCAAAACAATACAGATTAATGCAGAAACAATATGAGGATTAATGCATTTTTCAAAAGAAAAGTACTCATATGTGTCATTTATTTTGCTCTCCTGCCTATTTCATTTTTGCTTCGGCCTGAAGTTTTCCTCTGACTGTGAACCTAAAAATCCTCACCTTACTGAGTGAGGTTTAATTGCCTCTTGCGGTTAAGATTAATTACCTATTTAATACCTGAGAAGATGAACCCCTGCTGCTAAGTTTTATGATTTCTTCCTCTGCTATAACATCATACCTTCCTCTGGGGGTGCAGATAATTAAGCTCTTAACAAACTGCCTTATTATAACCTATTTCAACTAGTGCCTTATTTTTCCCTCCTTTTAAATCAAAGTTTGTTCTCACTGGGATTTTTTTCTGGGTATGTGTGTATTGGCATAGGAGAGGTCATTATCTTTCCCTTTCGGGTAAAACAGCTCTGTACTCCACTATGGTCTAAATAGTTGCTTTTTGTTTCCTATTCATGTTATCCAGCCAAATGGAATTTCCTCTGAATAAAAATGGATGTGGTCCATCCTAGATCCATGGTCAAATTTCAAATATCGCCCACCTAACATGCATCTCTCTGTGTCTTCCCATTTTGGCATGTCATAAATGTGTTCATCCACCAACAAAGAGACAACATTTATTGAGCTCTTTTAATGTACTAGGCAATTTGCTAGGGATTAATATCTAAAGATAATTGAGAGGTGACTTCTTTTTTTTAATTTTAGTTAATTTATTTTTTCAGCATAACAGTATTCATTGTTTTTGCACAACACCCAGTGCTCCATGCAATACGTGCCTTCCTTATTACCCATCACCTGGTTCCCCAACCTCCCACCCCTGCCCCTTCAAAACCCTCAGGTTGTTTTTCAGAGTCGATAGTCTCTTATGATTCACCTCCCCTTCCAATTTCCCTCAACTTCCTTCTCCTCTGCATTTCCCAATGTCCTCCATGTCATTTGTTATGCTCCACAAATAAGTGAAACCATATGATACTTGACTGAGAGGTGACTTCTAACCCTGAGCAGTTTATAATATTTAGCAATACCAACTGTCACACAATTTCTCTGTATACAATCCTTAAATAACTTTGATGGGATATAACTTTTCAGTTACGAATGGACAGCATCCACCCCACTCCACTTCCTGTGACCCAAGACATTTCTCCCCAAATCAAGCAATAGCCAAGCATTTGGGATCTGTTGCTTGAGATGAAGGCCATTACTTTAGGAAAGCAAGGAAAAGGTAATTAAATTTCAAAAGTCTAGACTTTTGGAGAGGTAGCAAGAATTCAGGACAGAGGGGGGGCCTGGGTGTCTCAGTGGTTTAAGCCTCTGCCTTCGGCTCAGGTCATGATCTCAGGGTCCTGGGATCGAGCCCCGCATTGGGCTCTCTGCTCAGTGGGGAGCCTGTTTCTCCCTCTCTCTCTGCCTGCTTCTCTGCCTACTTGTGATCTCTCCCTCTGTCAAATAAATAAATAAAATATTAAAAAAAAAAAAGAATTCAGGACAGAGGACAGGAATTTGGAAGAATGCATGATGATGAAAGATCATAACTGACCTAGGATGGAGGGAAGTCAGGTGACAACAGAAGGCTCTGGTACTGAGGAGATCTGGGTTGGAACTGAAACCTAAATACAAGGACTGCAAAGACCCTAGCAAGAAGAGTCAATCCAGAGACTACTCAGCCTCCCCAGAAGCATCTGCAGAAGATAGCTCCTGTAGGACAGGCAAATGTGACTTAGTCATTCACCCTAATTTTAAGGGATAGCCTGCCATTACTAATATTAGATGCCTTCTCAAGTTCAAACAACCAGAAAATTCCATATAGGATAGAATAATTTGATTAGAAACTTAATGACCGTGAAGACATACAACAGATCCTCAGTATTTGGGATTTAAGCATTCATCATTTTGCACACAGAATCTCTGATGAGCAGCAACTCTGATAGAGCAGCAACTTGGAAACTAACCCAAGCCCAATTTTGAGTCACATGTTAGTATGGGGTTTGCTGACTGGGAGAATGATTATGAAGGGGATTCTGGGTCAAGAGATGAGGCTGAATTCTTTTTTGTTGTGAGGGGCTGGGGCAGGCCAGAATAGTTGGGTCAGGAGGCTGAGGGACAGGGAGGTCAGGAGAGAGTTCAGCTCTGTTCCAGGGAGAAGGATGGCATTGGAGGCATCAGATTGAGAAGTGGAAGCAGAAAGAGAATTAGGTCAGGAATTTACTTTATAATGTGGCAACCTAGCTTCCACATTTCAATTCAGTTTTATTAATAACAACAGTGATCATGTTCTAAATGCTCTGAATATTATGTAAATTCCTCTCCATAATAGCTCCATGTGGTTGGTAAGATTGCAATATTCATTTTACACATGAGAACATTTAGGTAAAGAGAGGTTAGTGGCATTGCCAAGGTAGAGGGAGAGTTGCAACAGTCTGACTCTGGAGTCTGTGTACTTAACCATTATTCATTTAATTTTTTCAACTCTATTCTATAGCACTTCATAAGACAAAGGTGATGCTATATATCAATTGAGGGATTTCTGAATATATTCTTCAATATTTCAGAAATCCAGCATATGTTACTCTGTTTCTGAACTACAGACTCCTCCAGAAGTCAACCCTGAAATAAGGACAAAATTATTCCTGGTAGGGCAGTGGGAGCATGACACAGTTGAAGGGACAACTGCCAACAGACTACTTTGACTGTACCTTAATCTCAGCAGAGACGCTCTAGTAAAGCTGCAAAACACATATCTCAAAGTTATGTCCCTGAGGGGCAAGGGATCCAGGGTATTTAGACACTAACTTCTGTTCATTCTTTGGTTGAGAGCAGCTATTTGGTGTGTGGGGGTGGGGTGGGAGGTGGTTAGTTGTGTAGTGTTTCACATCGGCTACGGAATAAACTATGAGGAAGTGCTGGGGTACTTGGAAGTAGAAAGGTCCAGGGGATGCGGGTGGACATCTGAAGCCAACATGTCATTATTGGTGAAATAAAGCACCTTAGCCACTGAGAATATAACAGTAACTAATTATTTATTGCTTTTGGAAACTGACTGCTCAGGTTGATAAGAATAATAATTATAATAACATCAGCTGACATCTTTTGAGTTCCTAACAGCATACCAGTTTTATTTTTAAGAACATTACAGGTATTAATGCATTTAATCCTCATTACAATATTATGAAATAGAGACCATTATTATCTGTATTTTACAAAGAATGGTCTAAATTTACCTAGCTCATAAAAGGTAGAACAGAGCTGGGAAACCAGCCGCTGAGCTAGGGCCCTACTCTCAACCCACAGCTATTCCAACATTTGCTCTGTTTTCTCACTGGCCATTTACTGGATTTACTTAATGCACTTAAGATGTGAAAAAATTTGCAAAGATTCCGATAAAACACATTCCTCTGTCTTTCCAGCAATTTCCCCGGGGTCTTGCAACTTGGAAATAGTCAGACAATCATTTGATCAGGACATTGCTTTTTTTGAAGTAGCATCAATTACAGAATAATGTGGATGCCTGCACTTCAAGGGAAATATACCGTAACTCAGTCTTTTATTCTATGGATTGGTTTGAGCACCAAAAATGGAAATAAAAATTTGTCAAGAATAAAAAAGATAAAATGAGAAAACCATGATTATTTTTATCATCATCTGTTGGATAATGAAGTAGCTAAGGAAAGGTTGAAATATCCCATAAGGTGACTTTGAAGTAATAAAGTCTGGCTTTCTAATATACGTGATACCTACTTAGTTTGGTACACATTGACTCTAATTCATTTTATTTTTACTTTTTAAGAAATAATCAACTTGTATTTTTCTGTTCTCCACACCTATCCTCTCCATATGAATAACTCAGTATAAATTCCTTCATATTTTTCACTTTCATCAAAATCGTGTATATATATACATATAATTTATATACACATGCATATAATGGGTGTTCCTATTTTCCATGTTATTGATACAATATGATATTGAATACAATAATATATTCAATTATTCCCTTGTCAATAGATATTCAAATTATTTTCATCCTTTTCTTCTTTGTTTTTGTTTTCTCTTTTCCTTCATTTTGTTCGTGTTTGTCTATTTACTATTGAACAGGCTGTACTGAGCGATCACCAGCAATTTTTGCATAAATACTGTGCTGGAGAGACCTTTTCTTGTCATTATCTATCACACAAGGCGGGTCCCTTTATGTTTGGTACCAGTCTTGCTCTAGATGTGAGGACATTTTCTGTAATATCACACAAGAACACTTAGGAAAACCTTTAAACCAGAGTTCAACTGGAGGGGACGTCCGCAGATCTTTGATACTCATTATTTCCCAGGGAGTTTCCTGCCAGAGCTAGAACAACTTGCTGAACATGCTCCTAGGGTCTAAATGTTCCAAGAGAGGGATCCAATTCATTGTTGCAATCTTGGGGTGGATTAGTAAAAACTCTGGTTCTTTCCAGGTAGGTTTTCAGTGTGAGATGTTTACACTTGTTTGGGAAAACCAGCTGCCCAGCACCTGGAGAACTTGAAGCCATCCGAGGGTTCTTTTGCCAGTGTTTGAAAGTAGCTAGCAGCGCCGTGGGAAGCAGGGCTGAGGGCCGGCACTGTTTTCCCCATGCCTCAGAATGAGCTCCCAGAATCCTTTTTTGAACATTTGTGCTAGTTGCTCACGGTTCGTTTTTTTCACAACATCCCAGCCAGCCGTAGGTGTTACTGTTCTTTGAAACTTTTGCCTGTCGGATGAGTACACACATGTTCCATTATCTTTTGCTATGTAACCAACTACCCCCCAAAGGTCAGCAGCTTAAAATAATGAGAGTGCTCGCTGAGGGGAGTAAGCAATGTGGTTAGGACTTGACAGGGGTTGCTCATCTCTGCCACATTCCACTTCAGTTGGGCTTGCTCAAAGGTTGTGGACTGAAATCATCCAAAGCTTCCCTCAGTCACAATCTGGCAAGTTGATGGTGGTTGTTGGCTGAGATTTGAGCTGGGGCAGTGGCCAGAACACATACGTGTGGCTTCTCCAAGGGCCGTTTGGCTTCCTCAGAGTGTGGTGGCTCCATTCCAAGGGCAAACATTCCAGGAGAGAAACCTCAGCCTCCAGGAGACTCATTTAGCATCACTTCTACCTCATTATAATCATTAGAAGTCAGTCACTAAGGCCGGTTTATATTCGTGAAGAACTAGACTCCACCTTTGGTCGGGAGGAACGTCAAAGAATTTTCAGTTGTTTTAAAACCATCACAATAGAAAGAATGTATTGTTTCTTTAACTTTCATTCTCCTCCCTACTTATTTTGACCATCTTTTTGTTTTCTATTGCAGCATAACAAACTACCACAACAAATTACTGCAAAGTTCACAGCTGAAAACAACAGCCATTTCATAGATCGTGCAGGTCAGAAGTTCAGGCATGGCTTTGAAAGATTCTCTGCTTTGGGTCTTGTAAGGCTGAAATCAAAGTTTTGGCTGGGTTGCAATCTTATCTGGGGGCTTGACTAAGGAAGGAGCTGTTTTCAAGCATCCTTGTTAGTGGCAGAATTCATTTCCTTATGGCTATATAATTTGTGTCAGCTCTTTTCTTCAAAACCAGCCATGGAGAGAGTTAGTCTCTAACTTCAGAGAAGGTCTAGACTCTCTTAACCTTATGTGATTTGGTCAGTTCCTGCGAAGATAATTTTTTTTTTCCCATTAACTCACAGTCAACGATTTAAAAACCTTTCTTTTAACTTTACCATGTTCTATTCGTTAAAAAAAGTCACAGGATCCACTTAAACCCAAAGAGATGGATGGATATGAGGAAATCAGGGGGCCATCTTAGACTTGATTAACACAGTTGGCTTTTATGTATTTATTCTTTGTGAATCCTTTCGTTCTTTTCTTTCTTTCTTTCTTTCTTACTTTCTTTCTTTCTTCTTCTTTCTCTCTCTCCCTCTTTCTCACCCTTCCCTTCCCTTCCCTTCCTTTCCCTTCCCTTCCCTTCCCTTCCCACTCTTCTCCATGGTTGTTTATCTCCTTCTGACCAATTTGTAAAATCTCCTTGTATATTATAGATATTACCCACTATCTTTGTGCTTCAGCAAAAGTATTTTTTCCAAATCTATTATTTTTACATCGACTTCATTTATAGATTTTTTATTCATAAAAACTTTTAAAAATTTTATCTCTTTCTTCTTGAATTAAGCATGTAAAAATCTGTGTTATTATCATAGGAACTAGCCACATGACCTTTAAGTCTATAGTTCTGTTGATTAAAATTACATAAAATTGAAAATTCAGTTCCTCAGTTCCAGTGGCTACATTGTAAGTGACACCTGTAGTTAGGGGATACTGTGTTGGACAATAGAGATATAAAAGATTTCTATCCTTGTATAAAGTTCTACTGGACTGTGCTAATCTAATTGTTTTTTTGTAAAGAACTCCTTGAGACATTAAAATTTTTTTTTCTATTTTGTTTCCTTTTTTCTATTTATTAAATTTATATTTTAACTATTAATTTCACATTTTAGTCATATGAATTTCCTCTTCTGATTTATTTTGTTTACTTTGTATTTCTTTTTCAAATGTTTTGTGGGCTAAGTAAGAAATTCCTTTCTTCCTTCTTTCTTCTTTTAGTTATTTATTATTAAATTTGTTAAGCTACACATTTAATTTTGAGTTCAGTTTTTCTGAGTTTTAAAAGTTTTACAATTTAGCTTTCTGATGGAAAGATCATATGATATGCATTTCATGATTTCTAAATTGTTAAACTATTTTTCTGATTTATTTTTAATTTTTCTAGATTAACAGAAAACAGAACAGTTGTTTTAAATATGCAAAATATTCTTTGTGATACATAATCCCTCTATTACAAATATTTATATTCATACCAAGAATAATGCATGTATTTAATAATAATACTTAATGACATAGTAACATAGTCACAAGTGTTATTGAGATAGATTTAATAATCTTTAATATATTATTTAACCCATCTATCATTTTACTTATTTTATTTTTCTGTTTATTATATTTTTCCAATTTGGAAAACTGTTTTTCAGTATAATTGTATTGTTATAAAGGTCTTTCTAGGGTGGGGGGAATGGGTTAGCCTGGTGATGGTTATTAAGGAGGGTGTGTATTGCATGGAGCACTGCGTGTTATACACAGTGAATCTTGGGACACTACATCAAAAACTAATGATGAACTGTAATAATATACTGTATGGACTAACACAACATAATAAAAAGGCTTTCTAAAAATAATTTTTGCTTGATTTATTAGTTTTTATGTTATTTGATACATAAATGTCTGCTGTATATCTTATTAGATGGTTGCATCATATTTTGATTTATTCTCTTTATTATTATTATACTTAAATGCAATCTTAGCTTATATTAATATTTCTGTTGTTTATATTTGCTTATTATTGATTTATTTATTATCCCTTGGTTTCCACCTTTTATTTTGTTCTGTTACTAGGTTTTTACTAATGAAGAATCTAGACTTAATTTTATTGTTGTTACTGTTGTTTTTAAAACCAATATAACTGATAACTCTCTTGACATTCTTTGGAAATAACATATTATTATGTTAATACTAATATATACTATAGATGTTAAATATTATGTATATGTGTGTGTGTATATATATATTTTTCCTTGTTTTCTGCCTATGTCTCCAGGCTCTAAACCACCATATTCTTTTAGTTATCTCCATATGTATGCCCATGTATAGTCATGCATAGTCACACGTCACAGGCTACCATTTCAACTTGGCTGTCCCATTGTAGTAATTATACTCAATGTGCTTGCATGTGGCCTCTGCTATTCAGAGATTTAATCATCTCCATTGTTACTAAGGATTTCAGTCCTATAACAGCCCAACAACTATTTCAGTCTACAAAAAGGAAAATGATAACTGAACATTTTACCAATGCTGCTGCCTGCTTACAGTGCATTCCTTTTTGTCCCTCAATGATAAATCAGTCTTCTTGAGGAATAGACAACTGGTAGAATTTGTGGGCTTTCATAATAGATCCATTCTAGCATGCCCACTTCAGACATGACTACTTTTCTCCATGAACTGCCCTGGAAGTTCTAGCATCTTCTTTGTTTAGCATAGACAATCTTTTTCCAAGTGCCCAAAAGCTATCTCAGCAACAACATATTAGAACTGGAGGCAGACACCTAAGCCAGCGTTTAAACTCTCTCAAAAGAGAGTTTCCTCAGATAACATACTCTTTCTTCTTCATTTTGATATTCTGAACCCCTTAATTCAGTTCCCTCAGATCTGGTTTTAGTCATTCTCCTAGTCCTTGCTGCTACATTCTAGGCAGTATGGCAGTTCCTTGAAAAATAACATTTCTCCTTTGGCAGGACTCCCCTATTCCTCAGTTAGTTATGCTGTGATTTGATTTGTTAAGCAGGAAGGATCATGGCAACAGATCCTAAAGAAGGCAAATACGGCTTTTGAAGACATCTGCCTCATCTGAGGATTCCACATAGTCCTAAAGCAAGGAAGGGTATGTTATCTTTTAGCATGAGCTTTGTGCTACTTTTCTCAGCCTAGAAATTTCAGGAGAATCTGGCCCTTGAGGTTTTTTCGTTAATCTACCTTATGTTACCTCCCCCAAGTCTTAGGATCCCAATCCTTTAACAATTGGAATCCAAATTTCATGAAGAAAATTTGCCAAGGTGAGTAATCAACTTTCGTCCAAATTTTGCTATTCTTTTTTTTTTTAATTTATTTGACAGAGAGAGATCACGAGTAAGCAGAGAGGCAGGCAGAGAGAGGAGGAAGCAGGCTCCCTGCCGAGCAGAGAGCCCGATGTGGGGCTTGATCCCAGGACCCTGAGATCATGACCTGAGCTGAAGGCAGAGGCTTAACCACTGAGCCACCCAGGCGCCCCAAATTTTGCTATTCTTAAATAAACCTCTATGCCTGTTTCTCAACATGATCAGCCCTCCCATTTTTTATGACGTTTAAATATCTTCTTGTCCAAATTTTTATTGGAATTATTGGAATTAATATTTGACCACCATGTGTCTGCCATTTTCTGTTTTCACAGTATCATTGTTGCTCCCCTATATTTAACTTCTCAATTGATATCACTACTCTAATAGTTGTACTTGTCAAAGGCAAGAGATGTTATACCAACCTCAGATGCTAGTGCACCCTTTCCAACTGTAATTTAGCCACATTCACTGGAGGTGAAAGTCTTCACAACTGCAGTTTTACAGAATACCGGCAACTATCAATTTTCCACCTATTGTTTGAGATGGGGTCCTCCTACCAGCTGGTCACCGGATGTTCAGCTCCAGAATCCCATCCTAGAGTTGGCTTCCTAGGGATCACTCCTTACGTCACTTCCCTAGAAACAGAGAGTGAGACAGAGATTCAGGTGTTTGTGATTTATTGAGTGAGTGCCATTCAGGAAAATCCTACAAGGGAGCAAGGGAAGCAGGGGAGGGGAGGGGAACAATTTGAGCAAGGATGTAAACTAACCTTGGTGTGATACACAGAGGGAATGGGCGTTATTTCTGAAAGTAAATTACACTATGGGGTTAAGAGACAGGATTTTTTTATCTTTTTATTAGGCAGTAAATGGCAAGGGGTTTGTTTAACTACTCAGGTGTCTCCAAGCGAGTTGGTTCCTTTCAGCCAAGGACAATTCTTTTGAGAAGGTCACAATTATAAGCCCTGGGCTTCAGTATTCACAGCAGCTAGAGGCTGACTGATAATGAGCTAGTACAGGGGATCTAGGTGAAGCACTAAGAACGTCTACCACACAGTAGTGTGTCTGAACTACTGCCTGAAGTGCAGTTAAGAAGTAGGAATGCTGGCAAACTATGAGCGTGGAATAATTCAGACAGAACTGTCATAAAGAGAATTCATTAATGCTATTTTGAACTTTTGATTGTAGGCCTTAGGCACTTTATTACATGTGGTCATTTCTGACTTCATCATTTGTCAGAGACCCACTATATGTATGAATCTATGTACACAGAGCTACAAAAGAAATGTAAGGCTTAATGCCACTCTCATGAACTTTGTAAGAAGTGTCACCATTTCAAGATACCATGTAAATATTCTAATAGAAGTCTTATAGTAATTACTATCATATGCCAAAGAACACAAGAATCAATGTGATATCAGATTCTTTGATAGAAACATCTTGAGCACTCAGAAGGGAAAAACTTGAAACAGTTTGGCTGCATCTTTTTAATCAGTAAAACTGTAAAAATATTTGTTTTCTGAAGAATCAATTTTAGTTCTTTAATCTAATCTGTCATCACATGGATATATAATGGAACAGTGAGACTAGATATTTGGTTATGATTGTGTTATAGCTTTGGAAAAGAATAGCAGTCTTTGCAGTTTTAGTCTAAACAAATAATGATCACATCGTCATTACACAGTGTCACTTTCCCTTATTATAGCAGTTAGCATCGATTTTTTTTGAGCCAAGTTCACTCAGCAGTGGCTAGCCACAGATATTGAGTGTTACAGAGCAACTTTTCTATTTAAATCCTCTTTGGATGAGGGAGAGGTTAACCAGACTTCAGTTAGGAATTTATTTTTGATCATGAACAAGTCATAATAAATAGAGTGACCAGTATCACACATGGTGAACATTAGTATGAGATAACATGAACTCAAAGCTCTCTTTTTTATCCCCCGCTATTCACAGTTTAAAGATACACTTTAAATTGCACCAGATTATATTCAACGTGAAGAGCAGTGC